>NW_010534564.1:0-29479 GCF_000687285.1 Phaethon lepturus | reverse complement strand
CGCGGCCTCTAGCCGGGGCCAGAGCCCTTTGCCGGGCAGGTTGTCTGCTACAGCCTGGCCGGTGGGAAGTTTCCCTTTGTCTTCATAACTGTTTTCCCCCGAAGGTGGGCATGGGTTGTCCTTCAGGTATGATTCTTTATGCTATAAAATCACATTGCTGGAAGAGGGAATTAAAGAGGTCCTGATCACAGGTCTTTTAAACTTGCCTTTACTTCTTCCTTTGTCAGGTGGCCAGAAAAAGGATTGGTTACAGCCTGTTCAGCCTAGCTTAAGGTATTTTGCTTCTGTTTTCAGACTTACGATTCACTGAAGAAAAATTCAATGTATGTTGTATTTGTGCTACTTACAGTTAATGCCTTGTGATGCTTCCTACTGGAAAGGGGTATTCTGTTTTAGGAATTGGCCCAATCGTAATCTGAAATGATGCTTAACTCTGAAAAAGCAAATTTTTTTTAAAGTACATTTCTCATCCCTCTAGCCAAGGGGAATATAGTTGTTGCGAATATTTTTCTGCTGTCAGTTGCAGCATTAGTTTCGAATTAATGTCAGAAATCTCCCAACTCCGCAAGAGTCCCATGAAGGAATTAGTACAGTTACATATAAGATAATTTCATTTTCTGCAAGAACTGTTGCAGTTGCAAAGCCAAGCTCTTGTTGGCTGGAAGGCAACACCTGAATTAGGAGCCTTGCAATGGAGGTGATGCTGGCCTATCTAAGTTTGCACCATTTTTGTAGGCTCAGTTTTGAAGGCTATCAGCCAGGCAACTTTATAAAATCCTCTCTCCTAGGGCAGGTTTTGCACGAATTGTGTCAGCACACAGAGGAACTACATGCAAGAGAAGGGATGTCCTGTTGTCACTTACTGGCTTTTGTAAGCTATTTCAATGAGAAAAATCATCCAATTATTAACTATGATGGAGGTGGCTAAATAATGTCTCTCTTGGGACCTTAACTGTTACTACTGAGGTGTTTTCCATCTTTCTTAGCAGACTTCCCTATCAAGTATGAATTGATTACTAGAGGGTGGGAGATTTTACAGTCCCTTATCTCTTGTTTGAGTGAGAGCACCAGATGTTATTGGCCTTGAAAGGCCATTCGTTATTCTTATTTTAAACAGGCGTGAGGTGAACTGTCATGATGAGGATGGAAACGAGCTACAGACGACACCAGAGTTCAGAGCACATGTTGCAAAGAAATTGGGAGCAATGCTAGACGGGTATTGGCATGCAATACTAAAAAAGTTTGTTCTACGGGTAAAGTACACCAATGCTTTTGTGTGCTAAAAGCAGGAAGACAAAGATCTGAGTGCAACTTAGATATGGAGGAGAAGTTGTTTGTCCCTTTGTCTTCATCATTCCTGTATTTAACGCAAACTTTCAATATTCTGTGAACTAACTTGGCCCATGTGCTGTACCCTTCTGGTAAAGACTCCCTGTGAAGCACTGCATGACTCCATTTGCCTCTTTGGTGAAAGTGTTGTGGGGAGGAAAAAGTAGAATTTGTGTGCCTGAGCACTTTCATAATTTAAAAGCTGGCATGAGAATCTTTCATTTATTCTTACAATCAAGCCAATATCTAATTTAAGGCTGTGCTGGCAGTATGCCTCTGACTGGGCTGCCACTGTCTTTATTGTGTAAATATGGCCCTGTGTATACGTGATATTGTGTAAATATGGTGTTTAGCATTGGCTTTAGAAATGCTGCTTTTAAGTCATTGTGACATGGATTGCTAAGGAGAGAAGGCATAGTCTGATCTGAAAGCAGGGAGGTGAGACGGTTTCACTAAGAAAAAAAGTAAGAAGCTATGTAACATCTCCCTATAGTCTTGTGTTCTAGAAATACCCAGCTTAGACAGGTTTGTGTAAACTGAGCTAAAGATCTGACTGGGGTTTTCTGTTTAGTTTCATCACTGTCTTGAAGGAGTCATCAGGACCTTTGCAGACTTCTGTGCAACAGTCTGACTCTGGAGATGATGGTGAGTTCCAGTCACAGCCGTTGTGGCTATTTTGTGACGTTCTTAGCTAAATGATAACAAGTGAGATGGAACCTGCTCAGTGCCAGTTGTACATCCAACCGAGTAATACGGATTTGTAGTAGAATTTCTGTTAGTGTCAGTGAAGGCTATTACTTTGCTATTACAATTTCTGTGCCCTAACTCAGATTGTGGACTAAAGTCACAAATAATTGCTGTCAAGCACTATAACAATGCATTAACAGCCGTGAGGCTTCACAGGGAAGTTGCTGTTGATCGCTTTTACCTCTGTTTTGTATTGTGCTAAAATTCCCTTTTACGTATTTCTAGGTTTTCGCCTTTTCTCTTCCTCTGTCCTGGGAGACTGTGGGAAATCAGAGCCTTGCCCTGCAGCAAGGAGGAGACAGCCATCTAGCTCCAGGTGAGGTGGTGTCAGCTGTTTTGCTCCTGAAGTACTACTGCATCCCACATTTCAGAGGCAGCTGAGATTCTTGCAAGGGAATAAGAAGCTGAAGAGCTTGAAGTGTGTATTTGTGACTCCTATGTTCGAGTAGAATGTTCGAGTAGAACAGATTTTTTTGGTGCGCTTTGTTTTTTTGTGTGTGGTTTTTTTTTTAAGTGCTGGGGAACTAGAAATCTTTGTGAGAGATTTCTTTCCCCTCCTAGTATGTGTAAAGAACACCTCAGCCTTCAAACTGGTTAAATGCTAACTGTAGGTATTGGAGTCTCGGAGCCGCTGGGTGTTTATCAGGTGTTCTCATGTTAGATTACTCTGCTTTGGGTGAATTCAAGGCAAAAGTGTAACATAACTTCCTTCCCTTTTGTTACTTTTCCAGTGACACGGACAGTGACCAAGAGTGGCAAAGGTACCAGGAGGCTGCTGTGTCAGCTGCAGACATTCTGAAGCAAAGGGCTTTCCCTGCACTGACCCAGGATTCCAGCCAGGATCAGAGTCAAGGTTATAAAAAGCACAGCCAGAAAAAAAAGAAGAAAAAGAAAATTAGGGGAGAGAACAATATTCAAGAGAAAATAATAGGCCCATCAGAGTGTGACCAGATCAGCAAAGATTTGCCACAGTTGGTGTCTGCAAATGGACAGCATGGGAGACAGGACAGCAATCGTACAGAAAACTCAGTGTTGTCAGGAGTCAAGAAGAAGAAAAAGAAGAAAAGAAGAGAATGAAGATTTTTGCTCTGCAAACAGCAGGTGATTATGATGGATGAAGGATGCTGAAAAAATAAATTAACAAAAAGGAATTGCTGCAGATGAGGGAAAATTAATTGACAAAGCTTCTGTTCTAAAAGCTCAGTGGCCTGAGAGTAATTAAGTGACTTCCTATGTTGTTGGTGTCCCCCCTGGGGAAGGGAACAATGTTCTCCTAGCACAGCAGTTATCTATACTGCTGCTTACGCAGACGTAGCGTGAAAGGATTAAATACTGTGCACAGACTTGCGTGACAGAGGGATATAATCATAGCTGCATCCCCTCTGGTCTGTTCCTTCACAACTAGATCTTGTGTCCTGGAGAAAGTGTATGATGAATTGAATTTGCTTTACATGGCAACAGGTGATCAACTCCTTTTTTCTCTTTGCCTCTTCCTAGATGCCCATTAAGAATAGCTCCAGCCTGTGGGAGACTCATTTATCAAAAACATCCTGTCAGATATTGGGGCCCCCTTATTTTTTTTCATGTGATCACCATAACAATCTGTTGTTGAAACCTGCCATGTTACTAATCACCCTGTAGTGTGCACCTCTGCAGGGTCCCTGCATATAAACAGGGTGTGCAGCGAGCTTATTTCAGAGTTGTTATAAATACGTAGTTCTGTTCAAGTTATGTCCTTTGGAATTTCTTTTCATGTAGAGTTTTTATGGCATTTGTTGTTATTAAATTCTACTATTCTAATTAATTTGGCAGGTTTTGTACAACAGTGGCTTTCTTGCTGTATTCAGATGTCTCCCCCAACAGAGATAAAGATGGGTGAAATTAGTTCATAAAGAGCTAAAAGAAGAGCATAAAGATGTCTCTCTAGTTGCTTGGTGATCAATGCTTTAAGTTGCTACAGGAAAGGCTCAAGTCTAACTTGAAAGTCACTGTGTTTCAGTCCTTATTTTGGTTGATGATGACTTTTGTCTCTCTGAAATACAGTAGGTTTTGGTAGTTTTCAGTATGGCTCTTAGTCCCTTTATACTTCAGCTCCAGTATTTCAGGAAATGACCTGTTATTGGATAAATACTCCTCTCCTGTTTTTAAGATTGTTGCATTTCCGTAGCTCAAACTCATTTGCCCTGTTCAGGAGCCCAGAAAGTCAGAGTAGGGAAACTGAAATGGTGAACTGTTGCTCTTTGAGCATGGGAAAACCCAAGATGTTTTCTTCCCTCCTGTAAGATCCTTGCTGTTTTTTAATCAAGCAAACACAGTTGGCATCCAAAACTTGAAAGGATAAGTAGAAAATTGGCTTGTAATCTAACTGAACATACCAGCAGAAATTACTTCTCTTATGGCCAGTTAAAACTTCAGCATACTGAAGCTAGCACCTGTGGTGCATAATGGTCTAAAAATTATCTTTTGAATTGGTTTATGATAATTCTTTTTATGCTAACTGTAAGTTATATTTATTTGCAAATGATGCACATGGGAGATTAGGAAACAGTACTAGGATAAAATTCCTCAGAGGATCTAGTTACTGAAATTAATCTCTGATGGTTGATAGTATCTAGAGGAAGATCATACCAATACAAACTGTAATGGACACCTGCAATTTTGGAATTTCCAGATGCGATAACTGAAGAGTTTGCTGTAGGACTTCTTCTTTTTTAATTCTCCCTTATATCTTAACCTTTTAAGAGTTTTGAGCACTTTCTAATCTCAAGGATTTTCTTCCATTTCACAGTTGAAAGAATTACGCTGTTTCGGTCATGATGACAAAAACATGTTAATTAGGGCTTTTTCCGTGTCTGGCTAGTGACATATCAGTGATGTGAAGGTTGAGAGTAAATAGAGAAGAGAGGAATAATTAGAAGATGAATTATGTAAGTAGATCCTTAGGGCTAAAAACCTTCACTTAGTGCAAGTAAGACTCTTAGCCCCCAGGGTAATTATTTGCATATCAGGAACTACAGAATCTAGCCTACAGGGAAGCTAAGAATGAACTGTGTTCTGTAAAACGAATTCAAGCTGACATCTTTATAGAGAACAACTGAAGGAACCACTGCTCTTTGTGGGAACCTCCCAGGTGGTGTGCAGTGTCAGAGACCTGTGGAGAATGCCGTCCCCCGGCTCATTCAGCAAGACACATGAGATGAAAATGCACATGGTTAATGCAGGGAAATAGAATCTCCTTGTTGCTGTTAAACTTTAATTTCTGCATTTAAAACAAAGCAGAGCTATATCAAAAATAACCAAGCCATTTCCACTAGGATAGCGTGATTTTAGAGCAGGTCATCTTTAACTGAGAATGTTTGGTATTTTGGTAGTTAATTAAAGGATTTGTAGCTTGTAGTCAGTGATTCCATACTGACGGGTTTGTGCCAAGCCATTCCTGAATCTGTTTCTTGGTGATTTTTCATTGCAGTCAGGAACTAGGTGTTCTCCCTCTTGCCTCCAAGATACTATTATTTCTCATAGTTCCCATTGGTGCTTCTTTACAGTGAAGGTGAGTGTTTTAAAGATGGTGTCCTTTCTTTGGCAGCTCAGCTTTGCTCTTTTCTGCGTGGCTTAGTTTGGTGTTGGTAGGTTTGTACAGGCCCAGCTTGACAAAGGCTGAACTGAATGAAAGTCCCATCCACGCCCTGGCATTTTTGCCACGTTGCATTCACATCTCTCTCTATGGGATTCCTTCTTGGACAGCCACAAAAGGATGTCTGGTCATTCTAGGCTGGCTCATGGGGTTTGGGTTTGCTTGTTTTTTGTGGGAGTAGTGGATTTTTAGCAGTACCAGCATCATTCTTCCATGGCCTCTTTCTTGAGCCTGAGACTTCTTCTCTCATGGAGGCAGCTGAGTAAGGCATTTGTATGAGGCGGTGGGAGCTGGAGGTCGACTGAGCGCAGCAGCCTTTCCTTCCCGTGGAAGGCAGTGGTGACAGTGATGGCAAACACAGTTGAAGTTGCACCTGACAGGTTGGTCATGGCAGTCACCCTTGAGCTAGTTGTCTTGATTACTGAGTGGAGGATGCCATCTGTGTGGAGATAAAGGTCTCGATGACATTGTGAGTGGATGGCAGCAGCTGACTGTGGCTGTTGGCGGAGTCAGAGCTTTGGTACAGCACCAGGCTGCTGGAGGACACTGTCAAAGGCACAGGCAGAAGTTAAGTACAGATTCTCATTGCAGTCCCCTTACGTGTGCACATACATTTCCAGCATGAGTAAAACCTCCTGGCATAGGGGCATAACTCCTTTTTCCATTTTGTGTGCCATTATATACCTAATTCAAGTACAAAGCTAGCCTGAAAGCATTGATAGTGTCAGGGAGTTCAGATTTGAAGATTGTAGTTGATTGTTAATGTCCCAGTTCTTCTCTTAGAACTGGGGAGATCCAACTGGAGTCTCTTCATGAGGGAGTCTTGGGCTTTTCAGCCTGAAAACTGCCTGCAGGACTGGCTATGCATGGACACTGATTTTTGTCAATGTTTTTAAGGTTATTTTTGTCTTTAGCTTCTGAAGGGTCCCATTTCCAACAGTCAGGCCTTACACAGCCTGTGGTCTGAATCTTTTCCTTGTACCAGCTTTTCAAACCCCTCAGGACACTGGTAGAGCTCTCTTAGAGAACGGTGAGCCCTAGTTACCATTTTCTGTCTGGGTTTTACAGTGTTGGCAAAGAAACAGCAATATGTGGTTTAAGATAATAGTGGCTGTTGCTCTTACCAGCAGGGCTTGAGGTGAGGCGAGGGCCTGGCTGAAGGTGCTGGATGGTTGTGTCTTGGTTCTGTAAATGTATCGTTGGTGCCTGTGACACTGGCGTATGCATCCCAGACTCTGTGTGAGTCTCTGAGTCAGATGTGAATGCCTAGAGGAAAGAAAGTTATCAGTGCCTGGTTTCTACATCCCTTCTAACAGGCATGAGAGATGAGTGAGCAGGTGCTGTTTCCAAGGAGATTAAATCCTCCTTGATGATGCAGTGAAGAGCTTGCTCTAATGCCTCCAGTATTGCAGCTGGTACCAGCAAGGTGAGGAGATAAGAAAGATCATCCTGCTGGGATGGCATAGACCACACACCCAAAAACTCTTTGACGAGCAAGGAGCTACCTGCAGACTGGTGCAGTTCTAAGGTGGGGGAACAAAGGCATGTGCTAAAGGCTGTTACCTGTTTAGTTGGTGTCAGGTTAGTCAGGGCGCTGAGATTGGCTGTATCTGTTATCACCATGGTTTGTGGTAAGAGGCCTGTATGTGTGTATTGGGCCACTTCAGACTTGGGGCCGTAGAGAGCTGTGCATGAAAGAAAACAAGATCATGTGGATGCTGGAGCTTTGCATGAGAATAGTTTGGCTGAGTAGTTCTCCTCATGCACGTGGACCTGCTATCTGTCTCTGGAACAGTGGGAGTGGAGGGACAGGGAGATGAATGCAAGAGAAAAATAAGTTCATAAATCAACAATAATAGAATAGGAAAATAGAGTGCTGCAAGCCCAAGGATCCAGCAAATGCTCCAGAACAGAGCCTTTATTTTTTTTTGGTTTGCTTGAGCAAATGAGTTGATGTTCTTACCGTGAGGGTTCTGTAACTGGGCCATGGTAGCCATGAAGGGGCTCTGGTTGATGTGGCTCTGGACCTGCTGCATGAGGGGCTGCTGGTAGGATGGGTGCAGTTGCTGGGAGAACTGGACGGGCTGCAGGGTAGTGAGGCTGCTCCCCATGCTGTTTATTACAGGTACACTCTGGGGCTGGGTTGAGGCCAGGCCTGAAAAACAAGGACTGATGACAGTAGTGTCACACACTATGGCAGGAGTGTGGCTGCTCTGCAATAGGGACATCTGAAAGAGTCATTGTGGCAGGCCTGTTGTCACAGGGTGACTTTGGATCCTGCTTTTCAGATGTTCCATTTGTTGTCTGTGATTATGAATATATTTCATGCCTGTGAAAATTAAGTGGGAGTGTGCAAAATGTACAATGCAGACAAGTACCATAAAACCACCTCTGACTTCCAGTGTGTGTTCCTGTGTACATCCTTGTGTACCAGTATAGGTCACTTTCCAGTTGAGTGATAACCTAACATAGAGTTCCACTGGGGAAGCCTTGCTCAGAAGTAAACTCAGAGCATCATCTCATGTCCAGTTCTTTTTTTTTTTTTTTTTATGAAGCTGTTGGCAACAGAGAGAACTAGGCTGTAGTTGTCCAGCCACATGGAATGGAGTTTAAGCTCATTTTGCTTGGGCTGTCAAATTACAGAATTTGGACCAGTGAGAAAGAGGTGGAAGGTTTCACACATGACTACCCATTTCCCACGACTGTACAAACCCTGTTGCTGTAAATCAGCAAGTCTCTCCAGCACTGAGAGATTTCCACTCTGTGGAAAATCTCAAATTTTTTTTTTGTTTGTTTGCATAAAATTAGAATCCATATCATAATCTTGGGTATAAATGAGGAAATGGAAACTAGTTCACAGCAGTCACCATGGAACAAAATAAGGCCTCTTTCTTCCTGGGAAGAAAGTGTTAAGAGGAGAGTATACATTTTATTTTCCTTTATCTAATGAGATGCACTTTGGCAGTAGACTAGTCTTGGAATGAAAAGAAATCTCATACAATTCCAGAAAAGCTGTTAAAGTGAAAAATGTAACAAAAATAGTAATTACTGCTGTGGGTTCCAAAGGCATATGCTGCTCTTTGCAGGAAGCAGAACAGGATGTTTTGTCTTTCAAGCACTATGAACATGCTTCAGTTTTCATAGTTTTAAGGAAGTATTACATTTATATTTGGGAAGATGTAGAGCAGCAAAACAAAACATTGGCATAGGAATAGATTGCAAAAGTCCTTTGCTTTTAGGATGTGGGTTTGTGTGTAACTTAATTCTAACATGAATAAGGAACATCTGTCCCTTAATTCCATTGGTTCTTGTAAATAGTGCTGCTGAAGATCCTTATTGTTTGTGACAGTTTCCCCAGGTTCGTATCACTACCAACTTAGTACTTTTGTCTCTGAAAATGAGGCAGGTAATTCTAACAATTACAGGTAGCTCTCTATCTGAATTCTGATAATCAGAGTCATTACAGAATGCTACTCACCTATCACCAGGGTGGAGGCGCCTGTGTTGGTGAATGCTGGTGCTAGGGATGAGGTCTCACCAGCTCCAATTGCCATTACACCCGGCAGTGATGCCATGATAAGGTTCTGAGTTTGCTGGCTCAGTGCATGTGGATTTTGCTCTAGGCTGTGCAAGGCAGTCAGGGTGCTGACAGGAGGGAGAGTTCCTCCAGGAGCTGAGACCTGTGTGAAAGGAGGACTGTGAAAATGCCATCTGCAGAAAGTTGAGTATGGCGAGTCTTGAAATTGCGATAAACGTCCTTCTCCCTCTTCCTACCTTCTCTGACCACTTGCTAACTAGAAAGATTTCACGTTTGCCTGTCTGCAGTTTCTCTGTGCTCGCCAATTAACTAGCAAAGGTCATTGAAATACTGTTGAAATACTGAGTAAATCCTTGCTGTTTTAGTTCTTTCAAGTTTAAGAAGTCATAAGGGTTTTACAAACAAGAATGAGATTAGTCCCGCTGCATTCTCTACAGGGAAGGTTTCTCTTCTGTTTTACAGCTGAGGGTAGAAGACGATGCTCAGAGGAATTAAAAGGCCTAGGTAATTTTACATAATAATTTTAGCTGCAGAGTTCAGCACAGAATTCAGGAGTTCCTCTTTGGTTCACTTTTTCCTCTGAGAAATGCCTGTAATTTGCCTTTCTCCCAGAAAGTGTCTTTTAGTAGCCAGTGAATTTTTGGATTGAGATTTTTAAAGGAGTTGCTGAAAAGTTTACCTAGACCTTTTTCTCATATGATATGTTCTTCAGGCCGCATTACCTGGCTGTTCCCTGCTGTTAGAGAGGAAACGTACCTGTTAGAACAGGACTGTTCTGTGCTTGGGTGTCTTGCTGATTTAGTCTGTCCTTGAGTCATTGAGAAATTTAATAACTTGACTGTTTTCTCAGCTTCTAAAATGAACCATGTAACCTGTGTCTGTGCTCTAATGGGGTTTTGAGTTTGCAAGGCCTTTTGGAGACCTGTAGTTGAAGTACTGTGGAAGAGCAAAATAGCATTCTAATGATTTGGCTGATAGAAAAAATTAAGTGCTTTATATTATACTTTTTTTTCCTCCCCTCAGACAAAAAGCTGTAAGGAATCTTTAGTAAGAGTAAGCACCAACAGGTTAAACAGTGGGACAAATGACCTTGATATCAATGTTAGAAGACAGCTGTAGAAGATTTTCAGCACCTCATGAAAGACTTTTTTTCTTCAGGAAGAGACCAGAAAGCCAGCAAAGTGAGTGACTGACAAGATTGAAATCATACTCATTTATCGGGTACTTAACTTTTCCCTCAGGCCGGTATGCACTAAGGCAAACTTCTACCAGCTGTTTCCCTGTAAGCAAGGGAACACATGCAAACTGAAAATGATCAGTCATGTAGTTCTAGTGCCTCATTGCTAATTATGTGGGAAAATTTATAGTAAAATCTTGAAAGAAAATTTGCTTTGAGAAGGCAGATTGCAGCAATCTAGATATCCAGTAAATGTCTCAATGGTATGTGCTGCATACAGGCTGTTGGGCTTAATTTTTACAGCTAAGATGGGTGTAAGTACAGGTCTCTCTTCCGTTAATCCCATTGGTGTCTGATCAACTATCTTGAGACGTGTAGGGCTCAAATGAGAGTTGGAGATCAGATGATGAGAATATCGCTGGGGAAAGGAGGAGAGAACAGAATTTCCTGGGAAGAAGGAAATTGTGTCATACCTTGAGCTCTGTTTTTTCAGAGTAGACTGTTTTAATTGATTGTAAGGAAATGGCTATACTTCTTGCTTTTGTGCTCTAATGCGTGCCCTCACCAGCAGTCTAGAGGGCACATGTATCTTGGGACTGCTCATGTTACATGGTCAGTGCAAAGTGGCTATGTAATATCTCTATAAGAAGGTGGTTTTAAGAGTATTCTAGGAAAACCTACTTCTTAATAGTCTGTATTGTGACCACAGGCAGAGGACCTGATGTCCTCCAGTCTCCAGAACTTAAGTATACATCACTTACCAGCTTAGTGTCTGTGGTCAGGAGGTTCTGGCTGGGCTCCAGTCCAGGGGGAGAAACCTGATGCAGGATGGTTTGGGTGGTCACCATGGAGCTGTTCCCATGGTGGTTGCTGCTGGAGGACTCTGCCTCGCTGGCTGGCTGCTGGTTGTACCTCACTCCTGCATCACAACAGGAGGGAAACTGGTTGTCAAAAATGAGAAACTGAGAAACTTTGGCAAGTGCTAAGTTCAGTTTGCTTTGCAGGTGCTTAAGCCAGAGACAAGGTGGGTAGTAGGGGAACCAGGAGAACAGGCATTCTTGCCACCCTGCCCTGGCTTTCCTCTGTAACTTGGCACAACTGCTTCCTTAAATACTGACTTCAAGATATGGCTGTGTGTGCTGCAGGGAGCAAGCATGGTTCACTAGAAACCACCCCTCTGGATGTGGCTGTAGAGAGGAGAGAGTCTCAGTGATACCATCTCTTCCCAGAGTGAGAGCAATTACCAGCTCTGACCCATGAAGCTGAAAAAGCTCTGCTCTTTTTGGATGGAGAATGACCTTTCCTAATGCCTGAAAACTCAGTCACAGAGCCTGATGGTGCTGATATGTATTGGAAAGAAAAGGATACAGAACTGACTTGTGATGGTAGCCAGTGGATGTCCCCTTGAAAGGGGATTACTGCCTGCCAGCTGTGACGGAGTGCAGGATGTCAAAGAGTAAGTGAGGAGATTTGGCTGAAAATTTTGTTACTGAACTTCGTCACCCTTGCTATTCTAGCCATGTCTCCAAGTGAGGAGAGTGGTCTTTGTCACTGATGCTCTTTCCTTGTAGCAAGTCTGCTTTTTCTATCTGTAGATTCACCTCCTAAAGGGCTGGACTTGAGATAGTTTTGGTGACTGAGTTTGGGTAGGTTCACTGGTGTCTCTTCCAGATCTCCCTCTAGTTGTTTCTTACCGTGAACTTTGCTGGGTGAGAGAGCAGATGATGGCTGGAGGGAGGAAGTGTTGTGAGGAGTTAGAGGAGGAGCAGAGGTAGGCTGTGGTCCACTGAAGGTGTCCATGGCCAGCTTGTGCCGGAAAGCCTCCTCCTTCCTGCGATTGGCAAACCAGTTGTAAACTCTGACCTCTGTCACCAGGTTTGAGCCCAGTCCCTGGGCCTGAGATGGGGAAACACCTCTCTGAATACACTCTGCTCTGTTGAGGGAAAGCACAAGAAGAGCCTTGCTGAGCTGGGCTTAGTCAAAGAGACAGAGGAAGCATGCAGCCCCAAAGCCACTGTGGTCTGGCACACTGTGTGGGAGGATCCTGACAGGTACAGCAAGACGTGAGGGGTTACTGATCCTTTGTGGACAGTGAATGCTCAGTTGTGCCATCTCATTCAAATGTGGCTGGTGTCAGTGGTGACATCCACTGCTGTACTGTTAGCCTGCCTCTCATAGGCGCTAGCAAACACCAAGAACACAGAGAGGCCCTGCTGTGCTCTTCTTCCTCAAAGCCAGACACCTATCTTTACCTGTTGCACTCTTCCACCAGTGCCTCTCTCTCTTCTTTGCTGGGGTTTTTTTGTCTCTCATAGGCTTGGAACAGGATCTGTTGTGAGGCAGGACCCCACTTAAAGCGGTTTCTTCTTCCCTTCTTGGTGGGCAGGTCATCTCCCATGGGCTCCTCTGTCAGGATACCCTGGCCAGCGTGTGTGAATTCTGCAGGCACAAAGAGGCAAGGGTATTTGCTTTCTGGAAGCATTTCCAATAGTTCTGCCTAGCAGGCCCGATGCAGCTTACCCTTGGAGAATCTCTCATACAAGATGGAGGACTGAATCTAAATGCGCTGGAAATAAAGTTCCATAATCTGCTAAAATTGATAAGATGTTCCTAGCAGGACCGTATTTACCTGTCCTTTTTTTTTTTTGCATGCATTGAGCCTCTGCTCCCACCTTGGAGTCGTGAAAGCAAATGCTTGAGTTTAGAGCAAGCATGACTGGAGTCCTGCTTTCCAAAACCATCCAAAGGCCAAATGTCTCACTTGACTTGCAACCCACCAATACAAAATTAAGTAAGACAAGATTCCAGCCAGGCTCATGAATGTAGAAGTGCATGCTGCAGGGATGGGTTCCCACTGAGTGCCTGTAATGAAGGGGCTTAGAGGGCATGAGGTGATAGCTCACAGTGTTGTTTTGCAGTGAGTACAGCAGCCTGCTGCTTTTGCAGCTAGAGGAACTGTTGCTTTAGCTGAAATTGCAAAAGCATAGCTCTCGGGCAGAAATTCTGTCTCTGTCATCTGTCCACTATGCTGCTTTAGTCTGAGGATGGGTGTAGAACTCGTAATTGGAAATGGACGGTATTAGTTTGCTTCTCTTGAGCCAAATGGAGGGTGGGGTGGGTGACTGCAGGCTGCTTCACGAGGGAGTGTTTTTCTGTGTACTGTTTGGTTCACCTTACCACTAAATACTGACCTGCACTTCTCTAAGCTTCCTGCTAAAAGTGGCTTTTCCTTCCCCTTTTCCTTGATAAAGATAAGGAATAAGGATTAGCAAGGGAGAGCAGAGGCCTTTATGAAATTGAGATAGAACAGTTGTTGCCATACTTACGCTGGGCCACCTCTCGCTGCTTGCGGACATACCAGGTGTAGAGGGCTGCCCTTTTTTGGGTCTTCATGGGAGTGCCCTTGTTGAGGTGTTGTGAGAGGTGAGACTGGTTCAGACCAGTAGTGTCCACCACCTCACGCTGAGGGATGTTGTGCTGCTGGAGGTAGGATTTCACCATCTTTGCCACTCGCCAGGGATCCTCTCTGGAAGGAGCAGAAAACACTTCTCAGAGATCTAACACCTGCACTTGGCAGACCTGCATTCCAAGGAAGTGCACTAGTACCTCCTGAGGTGCACCTTTTGTGTCAGTCATCACCTTTGTGTCTGGCGAGGCCAGAGTGTTAACTGGCTGCATAAGGCAAAGCTGTTCCTCAGCGTGCTACTTTGTTCAATTTTGACTCTGCATTCAGGGTAAAAACTGCATGGTGTTAGAAATGAAGTGCGAAAGATGTAGCGCTAGCTTCCTTTAAACGGTTCGCAGTAGGCACTTTTATCTCCCCTTAGAAGGGGACTCTTTGGTTATCAAGGGAATTTCCCAATACATGGCCATAGACTTTGGCTGTCTGTGCTCATTTGGAGACAAGTTTTGGCCTGTTCTGTCTAGGCAATTGTCACCTGTAAATGATAGAAAGTGCTGACCGCTGATGTGAGCAAGGAATAGACCCTTCTGCTGGAAAGTAATGTAAATGTAAAGCATTTTTTTCTGCTAGTGAGAAATGGTGTAAGGAAGGAAGTGATATTGCATTTCAGTATTCAGTTAGATGTTTTATGACTACAGAACTCTTTTTTTCAGAGTTGGCATCTCTCTTCCCTTTCCCTTCACATCTTTTCTTCTTTATCCCCCTTTCTTTAAGAAGGCATAGGTGCTTGGGATAGATGTACTTAATTTTTCAAGATAGATTCATTGTGATATTAGGCTGAACCTAGCTCATGCCCTGATTCTGGTCCAGGTTGGGTTGCCTTGCAGTGATTCAAGAAAGGAAAACAGGCTTTCATCATACTGTCTTGTGACAGTTATGTATGCATATGTATACACCAAGCCATCCAGGATTATGTTCTTGCACATTTGCTACGTGTTATTCAAACACACTGATTCGCATCTAGATCCACTCAAGTTTCTAAATGCAATAAAGAACAACAGGCAAACCACTAACTCCTCCTATTGTCACCCTCCTTTAGGGTAACAGCTGAGGGAATAGACCTATTTGAGACCTACTCACAAAATTTGCGACGCTAATCTGATTCAGGATTTGATAAGGAATGTGAATCTATAATTTTTAGGATCTCCGATTAGAATATCCGTGAAGGTTCCTAAGGAAAATAGAGAAAACATGAGACTGATTTCTTTGTGTGTATTGATTTCACCAAAGCTGAAAAATCACAGTAGAAATAGAAAGATGTGAAACGAGGCAGTTGAGATCCAAGCAGTGCAGGAGCCTCTCTACAGAAAAACCTTTGGTTCTTTTTTAACAAAGAGCATCCTTCTGTGTGGAATGTCTGGTGGAAGTGGTTTGTATGCTGTAGAAATACACTGGTGTCACATGCAACACCAGCATCAAAGGAGAAATGGGGGGAAAAGGTACCAAGGATTGTGCAGAAACTGTCACAAGAACACACAGGTCTGAACAGCAGGGAACAACTGTACTGTTCGTAGCTTTGTTGACTCAGGAGGTTGCCAGAGGCTGCAAAGTGATAAGGAGGACAAAGTCCACACCTGTTCTCTCAGTATAAACACCCTTATCTCTGTTCCCCTGCAGCCTCTCTCCCAGTGACTGGATAGTCCAAGGAGCAAGCTCTGCTGCAGTTAAAGTGTGACAGAAGCAATGTCAGCTACAGCTTTCCGAAGAACCTGCTTTCTTAAAACAGGAACATTTGTTTCTCTTCTACAGTGGCAAGCTTGCTATAGAGACTTCTAGCTTCTTCCCTTAACCATCTTTGTCTTTCAAAAGCCTCAAATTAGGATGAACTTACGAAAGCTTTTCTTTCCTCTGTTTTTTTTTTTTAATTCGTCTCTCCCAACCAAGGACCAATCTCCTCCCTCTGTATTTGTGACAGTCTAGCCAGAACCTGCACCCTTAATTTGTTACACAGGTCCCTATATGAAGGAGAAAAGGCTCTGACTTGGAACCTCTGGTTTCTTAGATTTCCACTAGAAGAGGAAAGACTGTGTTACCACTAATGGAAACCTCTGTTACATGTTGATTTCCTTCCTGCACCCCAATCATGAGTCACTTTCATCTCCCCTGTCAGATCCTCACTTCTTTGTGCTAGGAATAAAGCAGGAAGTATCTGTGAGTATCTTCTCACAGTGGTTAAAGCCCAGTGGTTCTTCTGTCGTCTTTTGAGACAAAGCAGGGAGCTTTAGGAGGCAAAACAGTACAGGGTAATCTTAGTACAGTATGATTTCATAATACAGTTGTATGAAATCCTAGCTACTCTGTACATTGTCAAAGCACAGGCTGTAATATCAATGCAGCAATTCCTTTAGGCCCAAAGCTACATCACAGAACAGGTGATGGCAGTTGGTCAGCTGAACCCTGGCGTGAACCATTGCCCAAATACATAGTTTCACCTGGAGAGCCTTCACCACTGACTAAGACATAAGTTGAAACCTTTGCTCTTTCACTGGTGGCAAGACTGTCATTGACTGTCAGAGGGTAGGATTTCACCCTAAACCTAGTTCTCCTGTTTGTAGTTCCACTAAAATTTAAGTTGCCTCAGTGAGTCAGAACTACAGAAATGAGTCTGCCTTGCTCAAGCTCTCCTTCTCTATCTCTAAGTCTGTCTTCTGCTTTTTAGCTTCCCTTTCTTCCCAGATGCAAACTGTGTCTCCATTCCTCTCTTTTTTTCCAAGGTCTAATCTCTGTCTCCAAAGTCTTACACAGTTACGTTTTTATGTCCTTCCTCCTAAGTCTTGCTCTCCTGCTCTCAGTTGCTTATTGCCATCTGGGCATAGCCCCTCTCCCTGGCTCATCTCAACCACAGGAGCCTGGGTCCTCTCTCCATGGCAGCTTCCCATTTTCTTAGTTCTGAGGTCACTTTTTAAGGGCGTTTTCACCTCCCTTTTGTTACCTGAACAATAAGTAACCCAGGTAGTTAGTTATAAACTCAAAGGGAACAAGAGGCTGGTTGATAATTTATAGCAACATCTCAAATTTAAATGGAAAGTAAATATCAAGTTGTTAGCATTAAAGAAAACCCATTCCAGAGAGCTGGAGATGTAACATTCAGGGGACCTTCTCCCTCCCTCATTCTTTCTGACTTTTCTCTTTCCTTTGTTCCTTTCTTTCCCTTCCTCTTCCTCATGCTCTCTGTCTCTCCTTTCCTTCTTTCCTGTTCTCAGACTCTCAGGCAAGAGAAACCTTCATTTCCCTGAGGTGGGTTCTGAATTGCTGCTTTGGACCAGAGCTTGCTTAAACAGAGGTTCAGAGCCGTGAAGTACTCAGGACCATCCTCTGGCCCTTTCCTCTGGAGCCTGCTAGACAACCCTCACTGATGTCAGTGCACAGCCTGGAGCCGGGCTAGGCAGAGAGCAGGGAAGGTAAGACTATCCCAGCAGGGTTCCTTTCTACTGAACTTGGCCTGGTTTGCCTCATCTTGGTTTATAAGTGGAAATGAAAGGGGTGTGGCAGCTTCATCTCTAGATTCCCCAGCTAGAGCCATTCTAAGACACTGCTTACACAGGGGAAAGACTGAACCTTTATCATTCTATCTTTGTTTTCTTTTTTTCCTCATGGAAAACACGCTTTTATCCCTGCCTCCAGGGGAAATCTGTTGCTTATCTCAATTTCTCTCTTTCCTAATGGAATTTCACCCCTTGCCCTACAGGTGAATTGTTGCTATACCTCTCCCCATTTGCTATACCTGTGGTAGTATGATCTGTCCCTTCCCCCAAGGTAGCCTCTCTCTTGCTTTCTACTCTGGAGAATATCTGGGAATTACTCCACACAGCTCCATCTCCCTACTGAGTTCTTTATTCTAGATGCAGTTTGCTTTCTGTGTGGAGTGATATGGAAATAATGTTTTTATTCAAACTGTAAATCCATGGAACATCAGTGGGACAGATTGAGGGGCAAAATGAAATGATGTTAATTCCTCACTAGAGAAACCTTTGAACTGCCTTTAGCATTTTTTTTCTGTAGGGGCGAAATCTAATCAATACCCACAGCTGCATTCAGTCATGTGGGTGTATCTTCTCCACACCCTATTTTACTCAGCTTTAACTAGGGCTTTCCAAACTGTGGTTTCCATGTCAGTGGTCCTGTGAGGACGTACTTGGTCTCTTGGTGCTGTCATTTTTTTCCTTTACAGCTCCTGTAAAGCCTAGCAACGGACACTTTCCTGGTTCCACTTTATAAGCAATGGCTGCAGTTACCACAAAGATTTTGTTGTATCATTAGTAGCTGCCCACAAGTCAATCTCTCTGTTAAAACGTGGTCTACAGTATTAGGCCAGGAATTGTTAACAATGCCCAAAGAGGCTTCTGCCTAAAGGCAGAAGTGCCTCCATCTGGCTTTTGGATTTGAAATCCTTGTGTAGCTGCTGAAATAGCTTTGCAGGCATTGAAGTTTTACTGGGAATCCCTAGGCGTGGATATTCTTCCCTGCCTTCCTTTTATCTGTTGCTGGGAGTAATTTCTATTATAGACTGTTCTGCCCTGTCTGACAATACTTATAATACTACTTTAAGGACATTACCTTCAGGCATCTATTAATGGAAAGGTTTGTTCTTAAAAACAAAAAAGTTTATTAGTAGGTGACAACTGCTTACATATAATCAAACCCTGATACTGGTTCACATGCTTCAAATAGATTCTCAGACATACAGCTGCTTTTTTTTTTTTTTCAATCTTTGACCAGAAATTTGAAACATGTTAATACGGACTTCCTACTATTTTCATTTTACCTTGACTAATTTTGATCTATTATATTTCTCCATAACTATACTTGCAATTTTTTGCTGAAACTGAGGCTTCTGGTCCCCTTCTACTGTCCTCAACAGCAGAAGTGAATTGCTGTGTCCTGTGACGTGGGGGACTAGCGAAAGAAAACTCTGATGTTTCAGAATGAAGTTTTACAATTAAGACCCCGTATGAGGCTTAAGAGATCCTTGTTCTTGCCCAATCCTTTCTGTGCTATTTTAGGGTTTTAGGTGGGTTATAGAATCTCCCTGTACCTCGGTTCCCACTTGTTACATGGGAATGCTGCCCAGCTGACTGCCTAGAGAGAGATGTGAGACTGTTCATCAGAAAGCATTAATATGACAGGTTTGCAAGAGAGGCAAGACTCTTGTGCTGAGGCTGGTAGTAAGCACAGAAAAGACTGTCAGCAAGTTCCTAGAAAGGCAGGGAGGATCAGAAATGAGAATTCATGCTGAAGTGAGGGTGGCAGGAAGGAATTCCCTCCATCCGTGTGTCTGTTCTTAGATCACAGCGGATGGCACTTCAGTCCTACTTCACCCATTCATTGCAGAAAATGGGACAAAGCCAGGTGCTCTTCTTCAACTTCCATGGATTCCTTTGTGGAGAGATGCCTGATAAACCATCAGAAGTTAATGATCAAAAAGCTTATCAGGGTCTTTTCATCTATAAATTTATAAGACAAAAGAGAAATAATAAAGCCATTGGATAATTAGTAACTAGCCAGGGCCCGCCCGGTGCCACTGGGCTCAAACTACCCCAAGACCTGTACGCAGACTCAGGAAGATGAGAAGGAGACAAGGATGAGGGGAAGGGAGGGAGAGAATTAGCCAAGAAGACAACAAAATGGGAGGAATAGCAGCAAAGACGAAAGTGAGGAGAGAACGGAAATATGTAAAAACAATGAGAGAGAGGTAAAGGGAGCAGAGGAGACTAAAACGTGTGACAGCTGGAAATGGGGAAGAGGTGAAAGACGTACTGGGCCAGCAAGACTGAATTATTTGGAATGTTTTCCCTACCCAGGTAAGAGCTGATCCAGTGAATTTTCCTCTGTTGGGTGCTGCAGAGTCATCCATTCCCATCCATTCCATTCTGCTAGGGAGCTTTTGTCTCCTAAGTATTTACAGTGAATGCTAACTCTTGTCATGCTGTTTTTCTAGCTCTGGCCTTTTGCGGTGGAGTTTGCTGTTTGCTTCTTGTTGTTACACTTTATGTTAATTTCCTTTGCATGTGTAAGGGAGTGATCAGGAAGCCTGAGAAATTGTCTGGATTTTAGTAGCGGTTTAGTTTTAGTAAAGATTTTAAGTGCAGGATGTTGCTGCATCTTTTTGTCTTCTGTCAGCTTGTCATTTCAAATTACCTCCAGAACAGATGGGCAAGATTCTACTTCTGTTGTGATAGATAGGTTGGATAGACCTGATCCTTGCTTGGACAGACTTCCCAGGCTGCCCACGGGAATTGTATCCCAGCAAGAATCCCAAATGGGAATCCCGGTGAATGTTTCTTGTGAGTCTGTAATGAGGCTTATTGGTTTGGGGAACTCTTCCTGTCTTTTGATTTCAAAAATGCTTGTATGCAAAGGCGAATTTGTGTGGCAGTAAAACCTGTAGTTGTTGCTGTATATGTACTTTGTAGTTGTGACAGGCAGTGGATGCTAGAAGAGAGTGTTCTGGCGAGGTTTCAACCTCTGCGTGTATTTGGTGTGTGCTCTTTCTACAAGAAAAATCCCCATTGAAGTCAGGAGAACTTTGCACTCACAAGAATGACAGGAACAAGTTCTCTTGGTTTGTCTTTGACCAATAATCTATAGCAAAAAACCCAGTAAAATTAACAATATTAATATACTTAAATATAGCAGGGAAACAGTACAACTTCACTTTACTGTACATCCTCGGGCAAATATAGCACCAGTTAGGAGTGACCAGCCTTTTTTCTTTTTTTTTTTTCCTACCCTGATGACTGAAATTGTGAATCCTATTAAAAATTTAAATCCAACATTCAGTCAGAGAGATACAAGTTATACAGGCCTCAGAGTGTTCTGAAGCTTTATGATACAAGCACTTCAAATATATAATCAGGCTCCATGACTCCATGTGTTTTATGTGAGATGAAAGGAAAGTTTGAGGGCATATAAAGAATTTGGAGAGTGTTTTGGGGCTGCTAGTCCTGGCATGGATGAAGGCTGTCTCTGTGCAGCTGGATCAACTGTGAATACCAGGGACACTGAGCGGGAAGGGAAAGAAAAAGAGATTTAGAGGGAAGAGTGCAAGAAAGCAGCAAAGAGGAGCAGCAAATCTGTCCTTACTGTAATAGTCTTTCCACCACAGCCTTCTGGTGAGCAGCCTCCTCAGGGCTCAAGTTTTCCAGCTCCTTCATTATTGGAGGGGTAAATTCCTCCCCGTCATCTGAGGTTTCATCTTCTGATAACCTGGACTCCCCCACTCCGTTGGGGAGGTTGGGGATGTCGGGACAGGGTTCCCCTTTCTCTGTCTGGAGGGCATTGATAGCGCGCTGACTTTCACTCTGGAGCACGTAGGGTTCCACTTCGCTCAGCGCCTTGATCAGGGTCTCCTTGGTTAGCCCTGACTCCAGCAGCGCTCCCAGCAGCTCCACTTGAAGATGACTCAGCTTCGAGACCATGGTCTTCAGGCTGGTGTCTCTTGGATTTGAATTTCAGGTTATCCTGCTTCCAGCTGCCCTACACCATGTTCCTGAGGTAACACGCCCGACTGTCAGGAGAGTGGGCACAGCACAGCCTCCCGCCTTTACACCCCCCCCAAAAAAACAAAATACAAAATTGAGCCACTTCAGACCCCCCACGACTGTCCTGAGCCAGTGCTGATAAAGGGACCCTTGGCTATCTGTTTACATTGGAGCAATGTAAATTCTCCAAGGTTCATATTTATCTGTGTGCTTAGCAAGTTACTGAACTTTGGACTTCAGCACTGCAGCAGCAGTTCACAAAGTGCAGAGGGAGAGAAAGCAGGGGGAGGGGGAAAGAGAGGGAAGCAGAAGAGAGAAGGAGAGTAAAAGGAAGGGATAGAAAGTCTACAGCATGGAAAAGTAAGCTATGGAAGGAAAACCAGGAAAATGAGGATAGAGAAATATGGCTTATTTCTGTCCCTGTTAGTTTTAGAGAAAGGAGGACGTAGACTACCCAAAAGGAAGAGGTGCGTTTGGCTGTGTGCGGTTCAGGAGAAGGTGCTGCTGTTGGAAGATTGCAGAGCTGGCTTGGAGCTCTGGCTGTGGTGAGCCAAAGGCTTTGGGCTGAGAGAAAGCCACGCTGGCAGCTTCACTAGCCTTTGTGCAACCCCCTCAAGTAGAGAAGTGTGACCACTGGGTTCGTATGACTGTTCCCAAGACTCAGAGGATGTTTTGGAGCTCTAGCTGACTTCTGTGGCAGAGCATCAAGTGTTAAATGACTTTTTCACTTCTGGCTTTGGCTTGCTGGGTATCTTGATATGCAAATACTAGTACCTCCATTATAACTTGCTATGTTTATTGCTTAATTGATGAGTGGGAGCAGGGTACTCACATAATTTGGGGGATTACAGGGCTTGCCCCACTCAGCTTGTGATTCAAGCACATGATAAAGAATAGCCTTGGGTGTTGGTTCATGCTGGAAGTCCCTGCCCTATCATCAGTTGCCCTGCTGCTTCTGAGAAGTGCTCTGGGCAGGCTTGTGGTTACCGTTTACCATCTACCTCCAGCCCCTGTTGATACCAGCCCTGCTCTAAGGTTCTGCTCCCCCCTGTTGGGCGACTTCCTCAAGCATTCTCACTAGCTCGGCTGGGGCCGCTTAGTGCAATTCTCAGGGCGTCCTTATAACCAAATTGTCTTTTCTGGTCTGAAAATACATGGCTGAATCTATCGACTTTTGAGTGGCTAAATTAGGGAATAACTTGATATGCACATGTGGACATGATGCACGAGCATCTCATGCAAATGATGGCTAAATTATACAGCTTTATACACTCCCATCAAGCCAAAGCTAAGAGAAGCCTAGCAGGACTGTCCCCACAGCGAGTGATGTCCCAAGACAATGCTGCAGAGTGACCTTGGCCCCTGTTTTCCCTTAGTGGGCACCATCAGCCATGCTCTCCAGGCTCATGCGGCGACATGCTAAGTCAGCAGCCGAAGGACAGAGCTCCTTTGCAAATTGGACCCCCTCCTCCCTCCGGTGGGGCTGCTGGGCTGACCCGTTCAAGCAGGACTGTTGTTAACTCTTAGCTTTTGTTTCAGGTGGCGTCTGCACCCAGAGTACCAGGTCCTCTCACAGCAGTGAGTTAAAAAAGCTCAGATGGATACCGAAGATGTTCTTTGTGTGGCTAAAAAGAAGTAACAGTGTAACAATTTGGAATCCTTATAAAAACACGTAATGTAAGAAGTTTTTGTGTGAACATTCATGTAAAAAGACAGCTTTAGTTTCAAAAGTTGTTCCCCCCCCCCCATACTCTTTATTAAGAGTATTTGAAGAATGATGAGCTTTTTTGGCATTGTTATATCAATGTTTTGATACAATTTCCATGCATTTTATTTTTTATTACATTTTCCTAATTTCCTGCCCCCCCTTAGGTAGACGTGCCAACAATACTGTCTGATAACAGTAACTGTCAATTGTAATTACAGTATGCAGCCATGACATATAGTTTCTGCATGATACGTCCTTGTAATTCAAGGGTTTTGCAACGAGAGACAACGGATTGTGGGGCCTTCCGCAATATGGGACAGAGAAGATTTTTTTTCATACTGTGTTACTTATTTCTGTCTTTGGTATTGTGATTTCTTTTACCTAAACTAAGATGGAAAATATTACCATTGTTCTTGTTTACAAAATTATCCAATCTATGTTTTGTAAGTGTATTCTGTTGAATGCTTGAGGGGGAATGGGGACACAGACCATTAGGTTTAGACAAAGAACAGCAGTATTTGTCAAGGGAAACTGTGAAGAGAAGAAAATATAGCAACAAATTATCTGTCTATATTGTGTGGCTTAAAGGATTCCTTATGCACCCAGAAGTCCTGTTGCTGTTGCTTCTGCTTGCCTTGAAGACCTTCAGCTGCAGAGGCTTTTAAAACAGCCTGTCTTGAAACCAGTGAACTTTGAAGTCTATAAAACCAGAAACGAACATCTGTTTCTATGTTAGGACCTCACTGAATGCTACAACTGGATACCATGTGGAGAATCCTTAGCTGATTATGGAAACCTTTCAAATACTGAGGAGGAGGTAAATATTCTCCATCACTTTATCCTGAAGGGCTTTTTCCCTTGGTCTGTTAGAATTGTCCATTTTAAACTGTAGGAGCCTCGACAATTAACAAAACAAGAAGTAAACTTCTACACTGTCAACTTTACATTCACTGTAACCTGCTAGACTGTGCTAGTGAACAGTTCAGCACTCCATTAAGTATTTCAGATTATTCAATGCAGGAAAACCAGCAAGCTTTTCAGTGTTTCTTAAATGTTATAAATCGCTAGTGGTCAGACTGAACATTGGGGAAGCAGGAAGCAGACTCCTGCTGACAATTAGTCAGTACCCCTATTTTATACCCTGGCACTAAGGATTGCAATATCGTATTTCTCAGATTATTACAAGTGCCACATATATGCAATTGTGAGGTAATAAGAATAGCAGACAACAAGGGTGGAAACTGCAAATATTACCCAGCTAGATTATAGTTCTAGTAGTAGAGCAAGAGCTAAATTGTAGAGTGCCATGCTCCAGACAACATTCCTCTGTAACTCAACTGTACTCAGGGATTTTGCCTTAAGGATGAGTATTTGAAAGAAAAGGTCTTGGTTTTGGTATACCTGTTTTCATCTATTACCAGTGCTTTGGATATGTTGATTTCCTTAATTGCAACAATTTACTGGGCTAAGACTTGATTTTCAAGTTACCCTGACCAATGTGATCTTGGTAATTGTGATCTGAGAAACTCTTGAAGTTTGAAGATGAGTGATAACCTGCTTGTTTTCCTCACGTTTGCAATATCTGGTTTTGTATCTTTTTTCCTGCAGAATTGCTTGTTTTTCCTTAGGTGTAACTAATATGGTGGTTGAGACCCCGCAAATTCAGTGCTTCATTGACAAGACATAATCAGCTTTATAACATTAAACTGGTCAGCTTAACAGCAGACTTGGGAACAATGTTACATTAACAAATTGGTTTGGATGCAGATTGGAGAAATATGTCAATTAGTAACGCAAGAAGTCATTGCCATTTTATTTTAATGGAAAATTTAATAAAGATTATTTAAACATGTTCAGCTGCTTCACATTGTCCTACATACACTTAAATACAACTTCTATGCATTTTTTATGATTTTCTTTTCTCCTGAAGTAGCAGTCCGTCTGATAACACTCTGTGACAGCTATCCCATAAAACTGGGTTCCTGTCATTCTCCAATGTCCTTCCAGGCAAGGATGTCTTGGGTTCCTCTAATTGAATATTTTATTGGTAAATAAGTCTGTCTTGACTAACTGTTCCAATGTAATCCTTCTCCTCTACATCTAATAAAGTAGTTGAATTACTAATTAAGTGGATTACTTAACACTGAGACTGACTGCATGAAAGTATAAAAGGGTATACCATAAAGGTTATCTTTATTTTAGACTTACTGATCTGTATTCTGCTTACTACGCTAGGGCAAAACCAAAGTAATGGATAGCAGAGTCCTGTGAACAGAATGGAAGGCAGAATAGACTCCCAAAGCCTGACTTTTTGTATGTATACCATTTTTAACTTCGATATTTTAATTTCATGAATTATATCAATTATTAAGCATACATGATGAAAAATACAGTGGCTTTATCCAAGCAAATTAACGTACTGTGGCTTTAAGGAGCATACAGAGAAGGAAAAAACCCCTAAATGTATTTATGATAAGTGCTAGCAGAGGAAGCATGTATAGTTCCCTGAATATGGTGGCGAAATTGCCATTGGCAAAAGAAACAGAGACAAATGGTTCTTTTAATAATTCTTTACCATTTTACTGTTCTTTCTGCTGAGACTGTGAAGTGCTTTATTGGCCTGAATGACATTAACATCATCCCCTCCTTGAAATGTGAGAGCTGCTATTACAATGTTCACCCTTATTTCTGTGGTTTGGGATAAGAAAGCTACGCAGGTGCAAAAACTGATTATTATTTGCGCATTGGGAGCTTAGTCCCAAATGGCACACAGGAGTGTGAAAAATCAGAGATAATTGTCATTTATATGTTGTTCTTGTAGGGTTGGATTTCAGCTATTTGTGCAAACCCCAAGGATCTCAGTGGGAAAGAACTCACTTTAATGCATGGTTTTAATGTGCCAAATATATATGTTTTAATTTAGTAGTCTCTGTTGTAAATATGTGATGATAATAAAAAAACCTTGATTTTACAGAGGAGGAAGCTGGGTTTTTCATTGGTGCTTCCTTCCATACTGTCAGTAGTACAATCAGAAGCAGAACCACCTAAACTTCAGAGCCAAGGAGGGGGCAAGGCTACCTTTTGACTGAGACACTGGACTTAACTCCCCAAGTTTCTCCTTACCACTGTTTACAGGATTCAGTTGCAATTCAGAAGAACAAATGCTTTATTCTTCACCTCCAAAGACAACATTTGTTAAGCTTTAGGAGTCTCAGTTAAACTGATGCTAAGATGTATCAACCATTAAGAACTGGCTTGGATGCAGAGCTAGAAGGCATGGTGTGATAATGAGTTTAAATTACAGGCTGTTTCCCTCTACGTTCCTCTTCCTCTATGGGGAAAGAGGACTGCATCCTTCTTCCCAGTAATCTGTCTGTTCCCCCTTCACTTACTCACTGTTTCTACCATCAGGGTGAGGATGAGGTTGGTGAGCAGGAGCAGCTCTGGAGTTCAGTTAATGAAGGAGTTTCCCACTAGGTGGTAGTGAAGAGAATCACGTCACATGTACTGGTCAGTGCACATTTTAATGATTTTTATTGAGGGGAGTCCCACAAGGATCTTACAAACAGAATAGCTTAGCACAGCTCTAGAGCTCTAATGTCCAAACTGGATCTCTTGATTTTTTTTTTTTTGCCTTCCCTTTCTGCTCATTTCTATGCTATTTGTTCTTTCCAAAACCAAGGAGCATTGACAACCATAGCTGTCATGTACTTCCCTGAAAGGTGAAGCACCTGAGTATCATACTCAGGTTCTTTTTCCACCTCCATTATAGCAGAATCAAGACATGGTTAGCTAAATGTCATCTAATGACGTTTAAGCAATTTGGAGGTGAGGATTCTAAGAGTCTTTGTAGCCAGTACTTTCATCTGATTTTTCTCCACAGCACTTGCCTCTGGGAGCTACCGTTCCAAACATAAAAAGAAAAAACCACCACCTTATTTTTGTTTGCTGCTAGTTTTGAAATACCTTGACAGGTCTACGTAATGCATCAGTCTACATCAAAGGTTCCAAACAGAACAGGTATTTTGGAAGGACTTTGTAACATCAGAGTAAACTGTCACTGAAATTCAGAGTAAAGCTCTCTTGTAGGTCCAGAGAAAGACTGTACAAAAGATACGCTGAGAAAATTATCTGGGGAATGCAGTGCTCCAGTTTGCAGTAAGAGCAGATGCTGGGTCTGCAAGGAGGAATAAATTTCTCCTGTGAATTCATCCCATCGCTATCCTGCAATGATAGAGCAAGCTTGCGAAATCATTTAGTACTCTAGTCACAAAGCCTGAAATGCTGAAAAAATTATACTTTAATTGCTCATCAACTATAAATCATTTGTGCCGAATTAATGTGCTGGAAATTTTGCAAGACTTGAGAATTTGGAAGTTATTTAAGGATACAAAGCAGGGATATTGTTTCATAGATACCAATATCAGTTTTACATCCTATTTTCAGGGGAAAAAAATTAAGAAAGGCTGTTTAGTACAAAGACAGGGCTGAAGCACTGATCTATCTTTCCCTGCATTGATTCAAAAGGATGGAGAAGGTTTTTTTTTTCCCCTCTTGCATTTACTCGATCATAATCACTGAAACGAGTAGCCTAAACAGGCATCCCAGAGACACAGCAGAGTGAGGATTGCAAATTATTTGTCCATTTTCTAATTGTTACTGTAAATTTTTCTGCTGTGCTGAGGGAAAATAAAGATAAGGAACTTCTCCATTATGCAAGTCTAACCCAAAGTCTGAGCATTTTTTAACAGGGGATGTGCATATGTGGGAACACCAGAATTTCCACCAAAACTGATCAACTAGGCTGTGTACCCCACAGCCCAAGATTTTGAGCATGACTTGCTCCTCTCTCCTTGCATCACATCCACCAAAGCTTTCTATGCCTACTGAGATGGGCACAAGTACTGTGTTCGGGGTGTAAGGTGGAAGGCAAAGAGCTATACGGTCAAATCGGGGAGAAAGTTCTTCAAGGTAGCCCAGCCTGAGCTGGATGAGAGGAAACGTTAGTATTCCTTACCATCTAATCCTTCTAGTACACCTAGCTACCATGACTGACCCCAGTCACGGTACTTTGAGTATCTCCACCTCATAGTTGATAAATGTGATTCTCAAGTAGATTTTAGTAAGTGGGTAGAACGCTGATTATGTCAGGAGCTCTAAGGTCACTTCTGCCCACAAGGCCAAAGGGCTGTGAAAAGCACAGAGGATGTGGATGCTGAGGTGTGACAGCCACCCACATGACTCGTTTTCAATGCATTAAGGTACAGGCACACAAGGGGGAGAAGCCTTCAAAGCCCAGCACCGTCTTACTAAAAGCACTGTTTAACTGAAGCATAAGAATCCCAGGCATTCCCTCCACCAAGACAAGTCAGTCTGTGTTGCATATGCAGCATCTTCCTTCTGCAGCACCTCAAAACTTCATTCAGTGGCTGAAACATGCTGCAGTTTCCCCCTTACTGATGAAGGAGCCGAGCTAGCAGAGGTGAAGTGAGCCACCCAAGATACATAGACAGCTGGTGACAGAAGTGAGAAGAAACGAGCCGTTCCCTACTTTTAATCCTGTGTCATGACTACACACCAACCTAAGTTTTTTTTCCATTTAAGAGAATAAACAAGATGGACAAAATGGAAATAATTTATTCAATCCACTAATAGAAATAAACTAGAGTGGGCTCCAAATGCCATTGCAGAGGCAGCTGGCATCTCTCTAGATGCAATGACCATGTCATTTTTTGAAGATTTTTATTTTTTGAAGATTTTAACAAAGCTATATTAAGGCATATAATTTCTCCATACTTTTTTCTTAAACAAATACCTATTTTTACCAGACTTGGACATTGTTCTTCTATTTATATTTAATGCAGTTACATCACCTCCAACTGTAGGTTAAAACTGGCTCTTCTCCCTCCCACACTAAAAGGAACAATGAATGAGACTGCACAGCTGGACTGGAACAATTGCTCTAAACTCCACAAAGCTCCACTCTGCACAGATTGCTGCGAGTGAAGTAACAGCAGGCAAGGATTACTGAAGTGACACTAGTTTGCATTTGGCAGAAACACAATCAGGGACTGAAATTTGGCAGCAGCACCAGAGACCAGGGAGAGAGACAAGGCCAGTTCCTCTGCCTGGGACTTGCACAGTTTTAATACAGGGCTGGCGATAACATGAAGTATATGATTTTTGTTTGGTCAAAGTATCTTGAATGCTATTTTCCTTCCCCCAGAAAATACTTGGAGCATTTGATCCTATTTATTTGGCTTGCTTTGTTTAAAGGATAACAAAGTCAAAGCTATAGCAGTCTCCAGAACACGCTGGTGAATTTAAATGAACCACTCGAATTTATGAATCGTCTTACCTGAGCTTTGCATTTACCACCTAACCCTCCTTCAGCAGAAAACC
>NW_010534563.1:1688-19935 GCF_000687285.1 Phaethon lepturus | reverse complement strand
TGATGAATTGTGTGATGAGGGCTGTTGCCTGGCTTGCTCCATGATGTGCCCCTCTGGCAGGGGAGAATGGTAAGTCTTTGATCCAGCTATGTTCACTGGTTTAAATAAAAAAAAGGGGGGGCGGGGCAGGGAAATACCTTTCTGCAAAGGAGTTATTTCTACAATGCTTTGAGACGGGTTAGTGACCCTGGAGGCTTGACAGATGTATAGATATGAGCATTGCTGCAGGGGCCCTTTGAATTGTTGGACTTGCATATCAACAGCTGTTGAAATACTCAAGTTTCCCTTCACCATCTTTCCTGCAGGGACTAATACCTTGTCAGTTGTCATGCACATGAAGACTTTTCAAATGTAATTGATTGCCTTTTAACGTTCAGCTGAATACTGTCTGTCAAGATGACTCTTTTTCCCCACCAGACTGGCAGTGCCGATGCAAACTTATGTTTTAGCTAGATTGCCTAGCTAAAACAGAAGTTTGCTAAGAGACTGCAGTTCCTCAAGTGGCTGTATACTGAGGCTGTATGCCCTTGCACCTCTGTTGCAGGGAAACTGCATATATGCTGCATGCTTTGAGGGCGGGCAGCACTGGAGGGTGCTGTCTGCACATATAGTAACACTGACCATATAACGCTATCTGACATGCGTAAAGGACTTGAGGCTCAAAAGTGAAAGAATTCTTGCCTTCAAAACATCTCAAGTAAATGGCAGAGAACTCTTGACAGGTTTCAATTTAACTTTAAGGGCATGAACGTAGCGCTTTTGTTTTGCCCCATTTAAGTGGTGTTGAAATGAGGTGCTTATTAAGAGAGTCAGGGAGCTTGTTCTGGTTTTTTTTTTTTTCTGGTCCCTGCCACCCCCAAATGGGAGGTTCTCAATGCGTTGTAGAAGTGTGGATGAAAGTCAGCTTCCAGCAATGTGTCTGTTTGGAAGAGAGGGATTGCTTTTGGTGTTATTTTTCTTTTTTTTTACAGAAGATCAATGATGTGACATCTTCTGAGAACTTGGCTGTTTGATTAGGATTTCACTAATGCTCTAGAAAATGTGCCTAACAGAACTTTTTATTTAATTGGATGAACAGCTATTATCACTGGCTTCGTTCAGTTACAGCTGTTGTCTTGCTGTTCAGGTGCCTGATGTGCAGCTATTGTATCTCCAAGGAGGCTGAAGTCTCCTTGGTAGCCTGTATCTATGAAGAGCATAAATGTGACTGTTTAATAAGGCACTATGGAATTCAAAAGGAGTATGAGTGGTCTGTGTCAGATGGTGAAGCTGGTAGAGCTGACCAAATATGTTACTCTGGCATCCTCTGCTCAGTCAGCTCCCCTAGGCTTTTATCAAGTACTACTCTAAAAGCTCCTGTAACGCAGTTTTAAGAGTGCGTAGTGTTTGGGGTGCCTGGCAGTGAAGAAGTTTTTGCTTTTTTGCAGAGCAGCCTGCACTGTCTAATAAGAGTTTTTTTTGGGGGGGTGAAAGCTATGCATTTGCTGTTTGCAGTAAAGTGGACTGACAAAATATCGGCTCTTTTCTTGACAGGTTGAGATTTGTCAGAAGTTGTCCTGGGACCTGCTGTGATTTCAATGCACTAGCAGAAAGCTGTCTTCTGCTAATGATGTCCCTCTCCACGCTGCTGCCTGTGATCTCTTGTCCAAGCTACAGTTTGCACATCACCCTGTAACAACTCTTATCTTTTTTTCAGAGCTAGCAGGAGTGATAAATTGGTGTCCTGCCAACTTACAGGCAGTGTTATATTTTTTCCCTTGGTATGAGGCATTTAACTGTAATGGATTCTGGAACGTGCTGCATATTTAATGTAATTGGGTGCTTTTGTCTGCAAGGGCTGCATTGACCACCTTGACAGCTAATGTTGTCTTGGCACAATCATTAAAAGTAAGGAAGCCTCTCCTTAGAGAGCAATTGTCAAGTATGGGAGGATGGCCTTCTGTGCAAGGAAAGGGGGATTTTCAAGTCTTGGCTCTCCCTTGTTATCCAGAAAGATGTAGTAATGTATCATTGGGCAGCCTGTAAAGTAGAGAAGGCGCATCTTGTATGCTGCAGTGTGGTCTGTTTCTGTACTGTTCAGAGCCTAATTTTAATAAAATACAAGTACTGGGTGAATTCAGCTGGTGACTGAAGTTCTCTTTACACACCTTTAACAGCCAATTTCTGGATCTTCTAATTGTATGGGGAATTGGATGGCAACGGGGCTTCTGTGTAGTGATTGCTTACATTGCCTGCTGCCTCAACCTAGAAAGGTGCATGATCTCATGGCAGTATAGCTTCACACCCCCTGAAGTAGAAGTGCTTAGTTGAGACTCCTGGCTGCTGCTGTGCTATGGGAAATGACACTAGGGCACAGTTCTCTGTACATAATGCTGGGTGTTCAAGGTCTGCTGGACCAAAGGGAAAGGTGTAGTCTGCACTTTGCCTCTTGGAACAAGGGCTGTCCCTCAACTTCTCCTGTAGATCTGGGATGGGGAGGAGCTGGTGTAGAACATAATTCAGTGGGGATTTTAGCTGGCCTGGTAGAAGGTGTAGATTAGCATGTTCCCAGGTAAGTCACTGTGACTTTGCAAATTCTTCCATACATGAGTCTTACAGAAAAGTGACAGCAGTCTGGGAAGGAAGGGAAGCTGATGTCAGCTTCTGTGAGGTTTGGACATTTCCCTTGTGCAGTGTGTTCAGCTAGCATGAATGAGTGCTTCTAGCTAGAGAGAATTGGTGACGGATGTTCATTCGGACCCTGCAGCCTTCCCCTGGATGCTCTTTGGCAAGCTTCCAGGTTTGCAGAGCAGAAGAATTAAATATGGATTGTACATATGTGCTGAAGTAGGGAACTGCTAAACAAGAGGAAGCTGAAGGCTTTCCTAATGCCAGAGAAAGGTAGTCAAGAAACCTAGGATATATTGCTTCCTGTACCTCTGACTTCAAATCCCAAATCAATTGACTGAATACATCTGGCCTCACTAGGGGTGAAAAATCTGTCAGTGCACCTGTGCAGGTGCAATGTCTGCATACGTAGAGGGGTTGAATGGTGGCAAGTCTGTTCTGCAGAGAGGGAGAAGGAATTTTCCATCTGTGCCCATTAGCCTGGCAGTCAGGAGCGGTGTCTGCATGATGCAGAGTCAAACAGGCCTTGGCAGATGTCTCATGCAGGTCCTGGTCTGGTAGCATTTGTACATCCCACTGGCAACGCAAATGTAGTAAATGACCCCTTCAGATCAAGCTGATGTGAAGAATTGGGATATATATATTAACCTGCAGTGTCTCAGCAGGTTCAGATTCAAACCCCAGGACTAATGATGGAAGTAACTGTTCCCCATGTGCTGCTGTTGGGAAGTAGCACAGCAGGTATGTGTATTAGGGATGGGTTAAAAACCAATCCCCTGCAGCCTCATTAGGCTCCTGAGGAGTAGGGCCACCTGGCAGCTGTTGAAGGTTCCCGAGTTGCTAGTTTGGGCCTGTGAAAGCCTGTAACTGATGGGTCATGCATGCTAAATGCCAGCTGAGGGGCTGCTGCCTTAAAGCAGCTGGGTGCACAGGCAGGGACTGCAGTGAGCTAGCTAGCCCAATGGTGACAATTCAGCTTGAAGTAGCTGAAGAGCAAAAGTGAGACATGGATAACAGGCTGAGGAGGTGTTTAAGGTATGATTTTCTGCAGCATTTGAAGTATTGCTGTGTTATTTTTTACTGCCTGATAGCAACAGCCTAATTAGTACTCTAATGGATTGGAAGTTATTTACAGCGACTACGAGTTTAGAGTGTATTTCTGCTACTTTAAAAGCATAAATAACAGTTTCAGTGGTTATGGGAGGGGATTTGGTATCTGAGCTGACAGTGGCCTTTGGCATGTATGTTTACTAGGAAATGGCAATGATGGAAAAATAGCTATTAATCAGCATTCAAAGCAATCTTCCATTAAAGTAGGTAGAGATTTTTCTCATTAAATTAATGTAAGCAGTATAATCTCTTGAAACGATGTATTGATGAGGGATCAGAACTGCTGCTAATATAATTACTTTCATAATCTAATTAGCATACCTACCAGCAAGCAGACTTCAGAGAGTGGAGAGCGCTGGTTGTCTGGTGGGAGCTGTAAGGACAGATGTAGCTGGAACATGTTCTTTGTATGTTTTATTACCTCTCCAAGAAAAGTTGCTGAGGTCAGGATTCCAGCACTGTTGCTGTTGCACATATACAAAGGTATGGAAGACAAAACTGTCTGCAGATAACTGGATCCACTATGGGCAACCAGTGGCAACATCTCTTGTCCGGATGCAGGGGCTAGTTAGATGGAGGAACTGCATGCAATGAACTGAGTGTGGAGATCTCCTTGGACCTGGCAGCTGTAGAGTGTTCTGTGTGCATGTGTTAATCTCAGTAAGGGCCAGATGGGGTTTCTGCATCAAACTGCATTTGTTTGAGATGTTCTGTGTGTATATAGTCAGGATGCTTTCACCTTGTCACTATAGCAGTGTGCTGTAATAAACCTCTGGACCAGTGGTCATTAGCTGATCTGTAAGAACCAAGAAGTGTGAGAAAGTAGAGACACCCTAAAAGTAACATCTGAACTTGTCAGAGGCTTTTACTTAGAAGAGTAGAGGTGGAGGAGGTCTTCTGTACTGATAAGCTTTTGCTTCAAAGCTTTCATCTTCTGGAGTTTCTGATATGCCTGCAAACAGCTGCGTACCTTAGGTGTGGCTTCATTTTACATGTCTCTGATGTTTTTTCTGGAACTAGTTTGGGTCCAGAGAGCATCCCCTGGCACTCCTTTTACACCTTTGCTCCAAAGTTCCACATAACATGCTCAAAAATGTGATTGTTGCTGCCTTTACCAAGAGTCTGTCTGGACAGTTTCAGGAAGATGAGGATATATGGTAGGTGCAGCTGGTAAAGACAGGCTGGGGGTCATGTTCTTTAGTAGCATAACATCTTTTTTTCTCTTATATGGGGTATCCTACTTTCTGCTGCTTCTCTGAACACCCTTGGTAATGGAGAGCTGGCTGAACTTGACTGTGGCCAGCTGTGGGATCTCAGCAATGTGGTATGAGCTCAGGTAATTTTCTTGTCTATAACCATAAGCTATTAAAAAGCTTGAGCTGCAATGAACTTCCTAGTACAACTGCATTACAGCCAAGTAATGAAGTAGGCCCCCCAGTTAATAGAGAAAGCATCACACAGTCTTTATTGTCTATACCAGGCATGGAGGTAAGATCACTGCATTTGAAAATCTTAATATAGCCCTTTGATAAAAGATGGGGTGAGGGGGGAGGTTTAGCACGGAATTTAAAGCAATCTGGCATTTGTTGCACCATTGCTTGCCTGACTTCTGCAGGCACTGGTCACCTCCTGGGTGTTTTGAATGAGGAGATCTAGGCCAAGTGGTATGTTTTGGACAAAGATTGACTTACACCTTTTTCTCTGCAGAGAGAGCTCCCTTCTTGCTGTCAGAGGCTGGCAAAGGGTAATCACGGCATGTCCAGAGCTCTTACTCTGCTGCTGTGAAATGGCTGAACAGGGCAGTGAGGACAAAGGCAGAACCATCAGTTACAGCAGGAACAGACAATGCTGTACATACTTCTGTAACTTTCTAAAACAAATCTGGAATCACTCGCCAAGCTGGTATGTTTAAGCAAATGTTTACTTTTCTCAAACAGCTCTGTTTCTTGGTGCCATGAGCATTTGATAGGAAAATAGCACAGACTATTTCTCATCCGACATTGCTTTTAATAGACATGTTTTCGTACACAGTGAGAGGTTTAATATTTATATTCCCAAAGACCCAGGCATCTTTTTGACTGCGTGGTGATTAATATATTCTTTTTAGACCCATCTGTTAAGCGGCTGCATTAGCTTATCGGATGGCACAGACCATTTACTCATTGCTCCTTCTACTCTTTGCATTATTTCCTCTGCCTCCATCTCTGCCCAGTGATAGATTATCTGACACATCAGCTATGTTGACAGGCTATAGGTCATCAGGGACAGCAATGAAGCAAAACTTGGTTTTGTGATTGCTCTAGGAAGATCCAGATTTTGGGACACTCGGACTGCCCCACAGGCTGTAAGGGGAAGACTTTTTGCAATGGAGGGTTTGCTTTCTCCTGCTGCATCCAGTGTGTTAGAGATTTTTCTGTTCCTCTTCCATCCTTTCTGCCAGATCCCTTGCAGTGGTGGTGTGAAGCTCAGTGTCCTGGTTCAGCCTGAGTCCCTGTTTGGTGCTGTGGGAACTGCTGGTTTGTTACAGCACCTAGGGTTCCCAGGCACTTTTCCATCTGAGCATTGGGCACAGGCTGCAGATAGGGCTGAGACTCTTTGGCACTGCACTGGCTGCCTTCTGGCAGCCTTCATCTTGCAGAAAACTGCAGCTTGTCCCTCTGCTCTCTGCTGTGACTTTTCTTGCTCAGAGCACCTGGCTGATGCTCAGGTTCAGCTCACTGTGTAGAGGGAAGACTGGTGCTCTCAACAGGGTGAACAGAGAGGGGACAGTGAGAGCTCTGGCGTTGTGCTGAGGTTCCCAGCACACACCACCAAAATTTCCCCTTTGCCCTGTGATACCAACCAGAGACTGGTCCTAAAGCCTTCTAGATTGCTCCACAGTAAATTAATCTCTAGAGAAAAGTGCTGGAGATACTTCTCTTCACATTTACAAAAACAGATACTCTGGGGTTTGAAGAAATTCTCTTCACCTGTTTTTCTCCTTGATGCCAATGTGAGGCTAGCAAGGACTGGATGTAGCCCCTGCCACAGGCCTTGCAGTGACTGAAATGGGCTTGGGTCTTTTATTATGTGGATGGGAAACAGCTGTCAGCTTGCAGCTAGTAAGACAGCTGTCTTGGTGATGGGTAAAAGTACTCTTTGTGCTAGACCATATTCATAGTGTAAATCAAAGCAATTCCATTATATTCCCTAGAATAGATTGAGGTTCATGGAAACAGTTTTAGGATGATTTCTGTCTGTGTTTCCTGAGAATCTGCCTGATTTCTTTAGTGTTATATTTAGAAAAATGCCCACTGGATAGTCTGCACTTCACTCTGCCTGTCACTCACTCTGTTCAGTTTTGAATGCTGTGGCTGGATCACCTTCAAGTCTTCCTTCAGTGCTGAGAATAAGCTTGACTTCCTTAGTCTTTTCTCAAAGCAAATACTAAAGCCAGGAGCTGTCCTCATTTCTCTACTTTGCACAGACTCCCTTGGGTTCATATAACCTTCCTCATCAAGGATGTCAAGGGTCACAGAGACTTTGGGAGATGTGGTCTCAGCATTGGCTGCACGAAGAAGCAGAACACATCTTCAACAGGGTGGCAGGTGTCCCTCCAGTGGGCTGAGGAGGCTCAGCTGGTGCATGGGGGTGGAAGGTAAGCAGATGCAGCTCCACATGGTGCTGCTTGCCCAGATGGATTCCCTGAAGGCTGTTCCTGAAAGCCGCTCCCTGAAGGTGGGAAGGTATGTCAGCACCCAGGGGCTGGCCTGGAGTAGCACACATGCTTTCTGCTCCACACATGCTCACATTTCCCGCTGTGGGTGGCTGTAATGTCTTCAACAACTTCTGGTTCAGGGCTGTGCTTTAACTGAAAGGGTGAGGCTTAGTGCTTTTGATCCTCCCACAGATACAGGAATGCTTGCACATTGGTCCCGGATAGATCCTGGCCCGTAGGCAGTGGCTAACTTCTGGATACCATTTCTCCCTGAGAAGAAATACTAAGGTCTACCTCTGCCCTTGTTTAGCAGCTTGGAGTATGTGCACTTTTTTGTGCTCCACACCTGCAGCAACTGTAGACATCACTTTACCCCCACCAAGTTTCCCAAATACAGCTGGAGAATTTAATGGCCTGCTGATGAAGAAAGATGGTTGCTATCTCATGCACATGGCTGCAAGCCATCTGCAGGCTTATGAGAAAGTTGCTGTAATTATTACACATTACACTGGCTTAGTCTCCATTCATGTTCGCAAGAATTTTGTCTACCAAGAAGAGATGAAAAAATTACTTTTTCCCTGAGATACAGCACTCACAGGGGAAGGTCTTTCTTGAGAATGAATCCATTTTTCAGGGGATGTGGATCAGGCCCTTGACACCAGCAGTTCAAAGCAGACTTTTCCTCTGAATATTCACTGTCACTTTTTTTACAGCAGGATACGTATAGGTGCAATTTTCTTGGAAATCTACAGAGGAGGACTGGCGGGGTCTGAGAAATTTTGTTAGTCAGCAATTTATGTTGCTGTGAAAACGCCTTAGTAGGGCTTGAGAAAACTGCCTGGAGAAAAAGGTGGTTGCTGAAGGTGCTAACAGCAATGTGCATCTCTTACTGCTTCCTAGCTTACCTAAACCTGTACATCAGGCATGTGCTTCACAACAGGTACTGTTGTGTCATGAATGTGACACACATTTGAAGCTGCTGGTCATGATTTCCCTCTGTGAACCTTCTCTGTCACTCTTCTGAACTGTGATGCATAGTCCCTGCCAGTCTTTCCTCTGATCCTGGATGATATGCTGGCTGCCAAAGTGGTGGTGAAGTTCTCGTGTGTGAGGTGCTGGCTGTAAAGGCAAGTAGCAACATCAGTGAGAGTGAGGGGGATGCTGATGAGGTTTCACATTTCAGAATGAGTTACAGTGACCTGGTGAATGAGTTTGCATGCAAACCCGGCTTTTTTTTTTTTCCCTAACAGAGCTGACCAGGTAGACCTGCTGTTACATAGTCCTTTGGCAAGTGGAAAGCTTGATGAGGAGGGAGCAACTTCCGAGTCACCTTGTTAGTTTGTAAAGCAGATACAAATCTTCTCTTTGGTGTTCTCCTGACTTCCCTCGTTCCTGTCCTGGAGAAAAGTACTTGCAGGAGTAGAATAGAGCAGGGGGGAAGCACAGATGGATTTCCTCAGTGGCAGAAATGGGAACCAGGGCTGTGTGTGACTGCCAGACTTGTGGCACAACTAACCCTGAATGTCAGTAGAAGATGTTGCACTGATATCCAAGAAGACTAGGACTTCCATCAGGCTCTCTGTCACAAGGGTATATGGAGGTGGAAGGACTTGTGCAGTTGTTACGAACTGAGTTGAAGTCACCGATTCAGTTCAACAGGGCTGTCAAACTGTCAGATTTTTTGCTGTAAATATGGATTCCTGAGTGTCTTGGCTGCATTAAAATAACTGTGCCCAGCACCTTCAGCGAGGAGATGGCATGTGAGCAATGTCCAGCAGCTACAAGCTGGCTGCAAGGATGGGGCCAGGCATCAGAAAAGCCTTTTGTGGATCACTTTTCATCCATCTCCCTTTCCAAAGCAGTGAGTATCACTGTGTGTTTAAGACAAGACAAGATTATAACTTTTAGAACCTGAATTTCACACATGGAAGTTTTCTCATGACTTTGTGGTGCCTGTGAGCTGCTTTTGTGGCTCCCTTTCCTTTGGCAATGTTGAATACTATTAAACATTATTTCCATTATTGGCAGAGATACAAAAGGAAGAGTCAGTGACAGTATTAAGGTGATTTGGGCTTATAATGCCAATTTCTTGGACTCATTAGGAATGTTATTAAAAGTCCCTTCAGAATGTCGTTATTTAAAGTCTAGTGACGACTTCTGTCATCCAGATGTCTATGCCTGACTTTTCTCTAAGGTTTTGAGTCAGTGTTGCTAGCAATCCTATGCTGCAGATGGAACAGAAATGTACAGCACTTATATTAATTTTTAAAGCGACTTGGCAGGGTCACACAGGTCCATGGAAATACAGTTTCGGCAAAAGAAACCAAAAAAGCTCTTAACTTGTTTCTCTGATGTGTTAGGATAAAATCCTGGTCCAGCTACTGAACAATAGCCGTGTAGTGTGTAGGCAGCTCTGGTCATTCAGCAAAATGCATTCCTTTACCATCCATAGGACAATTAATCCAACTTGTCAAAAATTGGTAGTGATCTCCACACTGTAGAAAATATGTAGGGACTCGTGGCCTGCATCCTGCAGGCAATAGACTAAAGGGCAGATCCTGCCAGAAGACCTGAAGAGACGGACTTAGTAGTCTGCCTGTGTAAACTTGTTGTGAGGTCCCAGGACAAAAAGAGTCCAGAAAAAAACAGGAGAAGATACAGTTACCCTGTTGTCCCCAAACCTTAGCATCTTCTGCTTGTATCACTATTAAAACTTCCATGGTGACTAACTGTGATTTTCATCAACAAAAGAATGCACCTTCCAATATGACAATAACAAGAAACTCCTGTTTTCATGCGATTATCCTTCCTGATAAGAAATAAAGGACTCCCACATGGCAGTCTTACGAACATGCTGTCTAGAAACATCTCCATCTGCTGAATTGTTTTAGATCAAATTTTTTCTACCCTGTCTCTTTCCACAAGCCACTAGGAGGTCTTTAATATGCTACTTCCTACAGTTATTGCAAGAAAAGTATACCAAGTTTCTTAGCAATGAAAACTAAAATCTGTTGGAGATGCCTTGGTGGAGTTTTACAGCTTGTTTATATAAAACACACTGTAATAGTGAAGGGAAAAAATATTTTCCTCACACACTTAATTTCTTTATCTTGTTGTTTACAAGATTTTTCTTCATGTTGTAATTTATGGCATCATTTTTCATGGATCTGAGTAGGAGCCTGGTTATTGAAAAGAGGAATGTGCTTTGAGGAGGTAAATTAAGTTTCTCCCAGGGTTCTATAATTCAAACCTGGCTATAGCTGAAATAGTAAAACATTAATTTTTAGAGGAGAGGGGGGAAAAAAAATCAGTGCACCCTCTTCCAAGTAAAATAAAGCAAAATCTTTGCATTTACTAAATTGCAAAGTGCAGAGAGCCCTGTGCCTTGGTGACTTGGTTTTGCCTAAGGAACATGAATGCTTGACCGGTCAACGCCTTCCCCTGCCTGCAACAGCTTCTGGTCTCATTTTGGAAAATAAATGTGACCATTTCTGTAATGTAAATTCTGTCATTCGAATAAAACTGTTAAATAGATGAGGTAGTGTTACAGGTTCTGCCGTCATCTGCAGAGACTGAATTTGTGCAGGTGGGTGTTCTTCAATCTCTTGTGGAAATATATTCATTGTAGATAAGGCCTCTGTTTTCATCACCTAACTGGTACCTTATTGCAAATAAATATTTGCTTCTTTGTAGGTTAGCTTGATTTTATGCATTTACAAGGGTCAATTTACTACCTTTTTCCTGTTAAAACAAGGGGAAATGGGTACACTTCAAGAGGCAATGTGGCCCCAACATGGAGGAGGGGGTCAGATTTCAGATTTGTTCAGAATCTAGTCCTACAAATGTTTGGTCAATTGAAAGGACCCAGTGGTGATGGGGGACTGCCAGCACAAATGAGGCCTGTTTGGTAGACAGGACCCAGCAGGATCAGGCTTTACTTACAATGTTGGACCAGTAATTTCCATGCCATTTGGTAGGCAGATTGCACCAGGCGTGTCTGACTCATGGGATCCATGAGATGCAGTGCACGCCGATTATCTCTGGCAGGCAGAGGTGTGGATCAGACAAGGAGTCCTTCCCTTTGTGGACTCCAGGAGCTCTGCTTGACGACTGGACATGTATAAAACAAAGTCAGCGTGACTGTGTGATACAGGCAGCACCTGGACCGCAGAGATCCAGGCAGCGTAATCAGAATCAGTTGCTTTTTCTGTTAATGTAGTTACCGGTGTCAGCTAAAAGCTTGGCTAGTATTGGCAATACTCAACCTGTATTTCCGACTGGGCCATTTAAATTCCTGAAATGTACATTGGTGCTAGACCTATTGTCTTTCAAATTTCACCTGTCTCAGCCAAATATTAATGCCTGTTCAGTTTATTGGAGAGACTTATTTAAAGCCAGGGTTTCTTAGGATGTGCAATCAACTGGAAACTTAAAAACAGGACCAGTTACAGTAAGTATACTTGCTGTCTTCTGCAGCTTGTATAGCCCGTTACAGAACCTCGTTTATCAGAACAGTTATGTCTGTGTGCAGTGTAATATTCCAGGTATATTTAAGCACACTCTTGAATTTAGAGAAACATCTCAGTGCTCTGTTTAAGTAGTATCTATGTCGCTTTAGAATATAGTGTCTGTATCACTTTGCTTTCCGTTTGCATTCCTTTTGTTCCTAACATCTGGGGAGAGATGTAGCATAGTGAAATGCACAGCCTGGGTGATAATTGCATTGAAGAAACTGTACTGAAGACTGTTCCGAACTGTTCCTGTGTTGTACAGGGTCCCAGGGGACAAGTGGTGCTGTGTCACCCTGGAGCCTGATGCTGTAACTTGCATATGACCTGTTTGGACTTGCTGCCTCATAAACCAGCTCAACTGACTTGACAACTCCGTAAATAAATAAATAAATGGGGTTTTCTTTAGCTGTGGGTGGATTCATTTATCTTGAGGTATAGAAGGGTACCACTATAAATCCCAAGCAAGTCTTATGCTGCATAGAAGGACAACATAAATTTTTACTGTCTCTTTTAGGAAAGCCATTGTAAAAAAATCTCTTTATGTTTCTCTTAAATTTATCAGTTACAGAAAATGAAGTTGTCTTAGCTATTTCATCTTAATCTTACAAATGACCACTTGTGAAAAAATAAAGAGGACTGGATTCTGGCCTATACCAAGTTGCGGCTGTTTCCTTGTAACTAAAGAAAAGGAGAAATGGTGGCCTGGAGTCCCAGGCTCGTATGTTGAGAACACATTAGCCGAAGTGATCAGCTTGTGTGAGACAGGACGATCTGATGGTGACTGGGAACACTGATCTTCTGGGGTTTGAACTGGGCTTCTGTTTCTGGGGTATGTGTGCACTTGTTTCCTCTGTAGCATGTCATGCACACTTGGAGATTCCTCGTACGAAGGGAATAAAATGGTCTGTGCTAAAGACGACAAAACGTTTCATCTTCTAGTTGAGCCACAGGTCCTTTGGAGTGGGGAAAGACCTGCTGGGAGAAGTCCCTGGCTGTTTCGTACACGTCTCCATGTTGATCTCTTCCATCTGTAAAACACCAGCGGCAAAGCCCCAGGGGCTGTAGGAGCGGGAGGCACTGAGCCGCAGTCCGAGCCGGTGAAGGGAGGGAGGGCTGCTGCCGCCTGCCGCTCCTGGAGCCATCTCGCACGTGGCGTGGGCTGCTGGAGAAGCGTTGCTGGAGGAGGATGCAAAGGTGCAAGGTCTGAAGGAGGAGGCAGTTGTCTGTGGAGGCAGTTGGTGAAAGCATGAGAATGGAGCTAGTTTGGGAGGGATCTGAAAAGTGAGGCGCTGCTTTTGATTTAGTGTGGGAGAGGGTCATGTAGCTTGCAGAATTGGTGGAGGATTTGGGGCATTGCGTTCCTTCTGCTAGTGAGCGTGCCTTGTCACGGGTTTATTCTGGCTTTAAAAGATGCTCAGTAATGCTTTGTGGAGTCAGGTGTCACCCTGGGCCTTCACAGACTAGGGGAAAATTCCAGGTTTGACTTGAATGCAAACTTGTTCAAGGCTTTTATTCTGCTTAGGGGAAGGAATGTGGCTTACCTTGTTCGTAGGGTCCTCTCTCGTGGCTCAGGCTCTCACAAATTGTTCCTTTATTTTCCCTTAGGAAAAGAGAAAACTGAAAGTACCTGCTTCAGAAAAGTTGGCTGGTTTCCTTTCCTTTCCTTTTCTTTGGAAACGCAAAGGACCCAGAGAGAAAACCACTAAAAGCTTTTTATTAAAGCATTTATCTTTCCTATTTTCTAAATAAGACTTCTGGACACTTTGAACCTTCTCCAGCTTTCATTAAAGGTAATAGCTTTATAATGACAAGGAGTGTTTCCTTTATGGCCTGGGGTGAGTCATAGCCCTGCTCTCCATGGGGAGGCAGTAAGTGATGGGGTTGTAGAGCGGCTTTTGGCGGAAGAGAAAAGGCTAACCCGGGTGTTCTCTGTGCCTATGGCCACATCTGAATGAGAGGAGTGGGACTTCCCTACTTCTCTTCTAGCTTGACTTCCCCCCACGGTCTTATAATGCGGCATTATATATGAGAGAGGAGAAGGCAAGAATAAGTAGATAACACTTCCCATGTGCTGGAGTCTGTTGGAGTCGCTAGCTTTGCCGTGCTGAGATGAAGCCTTTATCAATGCCATTGGGGTTTAAATCCAAGAAGGTGTTTGCTCAGCCATAACTGCTCTGCTGTGGTGTGGATTCTCTTGGCAGTACGTCGAGAGTCTGCATTGTGGGGACAAACCTGGTGAGCTGAGAAACAGCAGATGCTTTGGACCTAGCTGGTCATACAGTAGGGCTCTGGAGAAGACTGCTGCCCTCTGCTAGTGCGCTGTCTGGGAAGCTGCTGTGGTTCTCTCCTCTTTGCAGCCAGCCGAGGGTAGGTTTCACAAGGGTGGCGAGGGCACATCTGAAGAGGTGTACAGCAGTTGCTGGCCTCCTAAGCACATGCAGGAAAGTCCAGGTCTAACAAGAAGGGATTTTTTTCTGGATGAGATAGTTTTTGGTCCCTGGGTGAATAGCCCAGTCCAGGTGTGCTGTCCAAAACTCACTTCAGTCCTAACGAGATCCCATCCCTTTGTCAGAGTACAGGACTGTTTCTGGGTGGGCTCTGTTTGCAGGTGCAGCTTAGAACTATTTGGTTCAATGTTCTTTACTTTGGCAAAAGACAGAAGAATCTCAAATACATGGGCTTATAATCTAATTTTTCTTGAGATTTTCTTCAGGAAAATCTGAATCTTGCTTGGTATCAACTCTTCTCCCATGTCTCTGTGTGCTAAAAACTAGCAGATGTGTACAGAAGGGGAATGCTGTTTAAAGGTCTTTTCACTTCTATTCTGACATCTCAAAGGACATCACGGAGGAGAGAATCACGATGCAGAGTTTGAAACTCCAAGTAAAGCAGTGTTAGGATCCCTGCAGAGGCATTCTTTGCTTACTGGTCTTGGTAAAAGAAAATTCCACCTGAATCTTTTCTCAAATAAGCCTTTTTTTAAGATTCAGTCTTAGTCCTCCTCCCCTTCCTGACCCCCCAACACTTTTTTAATTATGGCTTTCTGCACAGGGTGCCTGGGGCAAGCAGGCAGACAGGCATTTTAAGAAAGCAGGAGCAGGTGCTGAAAGTAAATCAGCCAGCTCCTCTAGCTCTTACTATTACTAGAGTTTGTCAAAAGAAAGAAAAAACCTTAATTCTTGCATTAGAATATTTTCACAAGACTCTTTTTCAGCACTAAGACCTTCTTACCTGCCTGTGTGGATTCGTTTTCATCTTGGCCTTAAGTGCATGAATTCATACTGTGAGGGGGGTGCATGGGAAAGCAAGACCACATCTGCAGCAGCAGCAAGTTCTTTTGTTCAAAGGTTAGCTAACCTAAACAAGACATCGAGAGAGGCAGGACCTGTGAGGTGGGTGAGTGAGGCATTGGATGTTAGAAATGCAGCTATGGTGGAGAGATCAATGGAGGAGCTGCTGAGGCAGGGTTTGGGACAGTGGCACCTCTCCTGAGCTCAAAGTGACAGCCAGACAGCCCCTCAGCCCCTCCTGGCAGGGGTAGTTCTTCAGCCTGCAGGAGAGATGATTAAGGGAGAATTCAATGGAGATCTATAAAATCCTGAGTGGCCTTGAGAAAGTAAATGAGAATTGATTGTTCCCTGTCTCTTCCAATACAAGAACTAGGGATTCAAATTAAATTAGCTGATGGTAGGTTCAAAACAACTTCATGCTCTGTGTAGCATGGCATTCTGCCGTGAGAGACTGTGGGTGCTGAAAGTTTACATGGGCTCAAAATGGGATGAGAGAGAATTTGTGTAAGACACAGGGACTGAGGTGTAGGCATCATTTTTTAGGAAATCCTGGAGGTGAAATTACTAGAAGGTGTGAGACCATTCTGGGGAAATACCACTATACATTCAACCTGTCTTATATTCCTCCTGGGCATCTGCTGTTAGCCACTGTTGAAGACAGATACTGGGGGAGATAGGCCTTTGTTTTGAGCCAATGCAGCTTTTCTAGTGGATTAATAAATGCTCAGCTTTTAAATCAGCACCAGTCTGAGCTCTGGTATGGTTAGATCAGCTCTGAGGAGGAGTAAGAGGACACTAGCTTGTGCAAAGGATGCCTTTGACCTGTCTTAGGGAATAGCTGTGTGCACTGAGCTCATTTGAGAGCTGGGGCTGACAGGACTAGGACAGCAGCATCCTTGGAACCTAAGATGGGGTGAAGGACTGAGATACTTAAAAGTTTTCCTGCTGCCAGGACATGGGGAAGGGAGTTAAACAATTGAATGAAACAAGCAGTAAAACCTCGGGTGAATGGCTTCAGTGGAATAGCCAGGCAGGGTAAATCCTCGGAGACAACCAGGCCTTTCTTGCATGTGTTCCCTGCATGTGTTCCCTGCTTTTCCTGAGCTGGAGGCTTTTTTCCTATCTGCCACACAAGGGGAAGGATCTGGGACAGGAAAACACTCAGCAAACTACAGAATCAGATAAGTACCGTGAACACAAAACCACAGCAGTTACTTTGGCCTTGGCGTGAGGCCAGCTTGCCCCTGTTCTGCCTGATCAGTCAGGCACAAGCACAATGGACAGTTTGAAAGGGAGAGTTAGTTAAGAATAGCACGGGGCAGTTCGGTCTCTCTTTGGATTCATGTTGGTGGTCCTCTCCTCTGCTGCGCTTTGTCTCCAGTTCAGGGAGACAGGGCATAAGAGCAAATGCTGCTACTCAGCCAGAGCAGCAGCCTGAGAGGAGTAAGAGAAAATGTAGGGTTTGTGTCTGAGTATAAATACCCCTGAAAAGGAAACTGCTTGTTTTGGAGGATGCTGAGGCATCATTTCATGAAGGGAGAATATCCCCAGAAGCAGAATGATGGGATAGGAAGAAAGGGATGGAAGGTTTTTACATAAATTACAAGTTGGGAGCTCAGCTTCCAAAGGGTGGAGGGGGGATGAGAGTTGGCATTCAGTTTTGATTCATACAATTGCTGCCTGTGGTTAGAGCAAAGTCAGTGATTTTCAACTATCCCGAAAGGCCTCTGGGTTTCTTGGTTTTGGAGTTTTGCTGCTTCTGTTGGATTTTAGTTAGTTGTAGGACGTGTGATCATTTGTCCCAGCTTTTCTTTGAAAACATCAAAGTTTTTGAGGATTTCTCTGCTTCCCTGCTAATATTTAAAAGCTGAGAACAAAGCTGCTGTGTGCAGCTGGAACTCCTCCTGTGCTCCTCTGTGCCTGTAGTCTGTTTAGGACCATGTGTGCTAAAACTCTCATCAGCGAAGTGTACCCGTGGAAAAGTGTACCCTTGCATGCTCTCGGCTCTGGGCGTTAGATATGAAAGGCAGCAGACCACAGAACAGACTCTGCTGCAGAAATTGATTTTCAAGTTGGTACCTGTTCACAGCAGCAAAACTGTAGGTGGAAATACTGACCTTTGACTTCTTTTGGACAGGTATTTTTGCTGTAGCTGTTGATTTGCGTCATGCTCTGGAAAGCTCGTGCTGAAATACAATGAACGAGCAGAGCATTCCTTGTGATAGCCTTGGAGAAGGGTTTGAATGAGCTGGCAGCCAGCTCTCCTGTGGCCTTCGCATATCTGTAGAAATCAGCTCCAAGAAATCAGATCTCTTGGCTACTTTTCTTCTATGTTTTTACAGACTTGGCTGTGACAATGGAAAGTGAAATCAGACAATCTAAATCGGAACCATTTTTTTTCGTCATGCATACTAATAGGTCTGCTAGTTTCCTTATTGCTGGAATGCACAAGAATCCAAGTCCTGCACAATGGACATAAAGCGCAAGGGGTTGTACAAACACAGAATGAAGAAAATACTGCTATCCTAATACATTTGCAATGTATGCATAAATTATCAGGTGATGGGGCATAAAGGCAAAGGGATGAACACTTGGGAACTGGGTAAATCCTATTTAAAAATCTGGTAAATCCTAAGGGGCTGGTATTGGACCCCATTCCACAGATGGGTGGATCAGCGGATCAGCCTGTGGTGCAGGCAGGGACACAGATTAACTATCCGGAGTGAAAGTGAGAGTAAGCTTCCCTTTGTCCCTTGGAAGAGAGATTCCATCTGCAACATCCTCCTGCCGCTCAGAAGCAGGAGGGCCTCTGGGAACTGGGTCAGTGGCAGCTCCAGCACAGTGTGACTTAATTAAGAGAAGGAAAATGAGCAAGAGGGCAGGAAGGGCAGGAATCCTGTGTGGCCTGCAGGGAAAGCGGCTGGGTTTGAACAAGCAGATAAAGCCATGCTTCCACCTGCCCTAGTGAGCTGCCTCTTGATGTTCCCTGTAGGTTGGAAGACACAATCTCCACTGCCAAGGACAGCCCTGCA
>NW_010534563.1:0-1657 GCF_000687285.1 Phaethon lepturus | reverse complement strand
TGCTGAACCTCTCTTTGTAACACGGACTAGCCACATTTCCTTCCTGTAAAGCACATTTGCTTGGCTCCAATATTCCTCATAGGGTGTATTCCTCATAGGACTGTGGAGTCCCACTTTTAGACTCAGCAAGAGTTTGCAAGAAATCTGTTGCTGGGCTGATGTGGTCCAGCCTGCCTTGGGCCATGTTTTCCTTGGCTTCTTTAACATTACCTTCTTTAGAGCCTGTCAGGAGAAAAAAACCCCAGCAAACCCTAAAACATCCCCTAGGGGTATATCAGACCAGAACAAGGGGAAACAACTGCTTTCAGACCAGGAATGGGAGATGAACAACAAAGTTTGCTACCAAGAGCTTTAGGTGGGGGTGGGTTGAACAGAAACCCTAAGGAGATGTCTGGACCCAGATCCAATTTTCCTAACAGCACAGGGTCAGTCAAGATTGCAGTCTTTATGCAGACACATTGCTTTCTAAAGCTAATTTTCATTCAGTCAGTTTTCTGTGTCTCAGAATAGTGTGAATGTGTTCCTCCTACTCCAACAATTGTTGGCAGGGGGACTTGGAGCATGGCAGCATCAGTACTGGAAACAGAAACACCTGGGAAGTGTTCTCTGTTACTGCCTCTCAGTTAATTGCGCAAGAGCTGCTCAGGCTTCTGGTTTGCATTGACTAATTAGCTGAGTAATGCGATCTCCTTTTGAATGTTCTTCCTGTTCTAGATCAAGAATGAGACATGCATTGATTAAATGACTTACCCATGGTCACATAGTGACTCATTGGCAGAGGCAGGAATTAACACCTGGTATCATTAAACTCCTGCTTTGTAAGACCCCATGGCCTCTTACTTCTAGTGCTCTTTTCTCTCCTGGCCTTTTTGCCTCTTGCCCGCTGCAGGATTTGTTACGCATGCGATTTCCAAGGTGACAATACCTGTCTACTGCCAAGAAAATGAGACCTCTGTCCTTTTCTACAGACATCTATGGACATACAAAGAAGCTAAAGTTCCTTTTATTTCTTATCTTTTTTGGTGCAGTGCCAGGTCTCTGCTCCCATGCCTCCAGCATTGCACATGATGAAGGTGTTAGCCTGTCCTCTAGTATTATTTTCTGTTTTTCTAGAAGCATGTTTGCTGCAGTCTCCCCGAAGTGGGAACACCCTGCCCATACCCACCGTTAGTACAACAGCATAATCTGTTGCAAAAAATCAGTGGGTGGGTTTTATAAATCCCGGTTCAGTATTCAGCAAGGTATAACATCTGTTGTGATCAATATTTTAGAGCAAGTCTGTTTGATGAAAAGTTACAGTAGAGCCTTTAGCTTCCTACTGAATAGCTAAATAATTTACAGGAGCGGCTCTAATTACTTTAAGCTTCTTGCATTTGAAAGTAAGCAGAAAATTCAGAGTAATTCTGAGGAGAGGCAGTATAGCCCCCTGGATCGTGTTTTGTACAAGCTGCTGTACTGGGAATGAAGTACTTTCAGGTTCTTAATGGCTTCTGAGGTATGCTGGAGTCAAATCTGGTAAAAATGGTCTCTCTATCATTTGGTTTCGATTATAATCTTTATCATAATTTGGCTGGTAAGTGCTAGCAGTCAGTCCAAAAATTACATTCTCTAGTTTTAAAAGTCTGCAGAAACGGAACTATTGGATGCCAGGCACCGT
>NW_010534562.1:314-584 GCF_000687285.1 Phaethon lepturus | reverse complement strand
AGGCCGGCTGCTTGTGAACACTCACGCCTTTGCGCCGCTCGCGTACTGGGATACGTACAAGCGCGGAAGACAAGACGTAGGAACGTTAACGCTCCTGTATGCTCAGGACGCGTTTACGAAACCGCAGCACGAAAACAACGCGCTACAGTTACGGGACCCATTGAGCATACGACGCCATTAAGTTCAGAGTACAACGCTGCGAACGAAAGGCAAGAGGCGCGAGTCCGACGGACGTTAAGTGACGTATAACACGCCGTCTCCCGCGCGGCT
>NW_010534562.1:0-271 GCF_000687285.1 Phaethon lepturus | reverse complement strand
CGGGTTGGCGGCGCGGAGCGGCTACGAGCTTGCACGGCGAGCTGAGCACCGGCTGGTTGCGACACGCGAACGAGGGGTACAGCTCGGCCGCGGCGATTTACGGTTTCAAAGCTGCTTTCGGTGGAAAGAGCCAGAACGGGCAACGGAGGCCCTGGCAAGGAATATTAAACGCCGCAGAAATAAAAGGTATCGCTCAAGAGAAAACATGACAAGGCTGAACCCCGGCACGGTGCAGCCTTCGGATGAAATGGAGACGAGCTGCGCACGAACT
>NW_010534561.1:0-3154 GCF_000687285.1 Phaethon lepturus | reverse complement strand
CACCTTAACATAATCTCGACTGCATGATGAGGACATATTCAAAGCACAGTCTCAAGCTTCAAGTAAACAAAATAAGCAGGTAGTCTACATCACCAAGCTTCAGAAATCAAGCAATTAAAAATAACTATAAAAGCAATTTTCTCCATTTAACTTTCACCTACAAACCGAGCGTTTAAAGATCCTAAGTTAAAACTATCAAGAAAACTCAGAACAGTGTATGTAGAGAAATGTAGGAAAAAAACAGGTTTTTATCTCCTTAGCCTGATTTCAGTAAGTAGTCTGTAGCAAAACAGCACCAACAAATATTAGAGACCAACTCAGAGGCAAGAGAAAGGAGAAGTTTTGACTACATGCCACATGTTCTGGGATGGGAAAAGAGAATACGTAACCTGCCTAGTTGCTAAGTTACTCTAATATCAGGTTTAAACAAACCATCTCACCTGTTCTGAAGATGAGGACATATTCCGAAGAACAGCAATATGATGTTGGCAAAAAGAAAAAAAACCAAAAAAACAAGAATGGTACAGAAGATTAAACAAACACCCGATCCCTCTTCTTACACAAGCAAGGAGATACAGAAAATCCAAGGAAATTAGAGAAGAATTTCTATGGTTTATAAAAAATGTACAGCTTATCTACAGAATTAATCGACAATAAACTGTATAGGTTTAAAAGTTCTGCAAGATTTATAAAAAACCCCAGGAAATTTTCAGAAAGAAGCATCAAAATAAAAAGGACATGAAAAACCCCAAGATAGAGAGGGGTAAAAGTCACAGAACTGTAGGACAAACCAATGTGGAAGTATATTGGAAACCGCAGAATCGGTCACTCCATAAGCACCTTGCCCAAGGCTTGGGAAAGTTTTGCATCTGTTTCTGAAGCATCTGGTGCTAGCGACTGTTTGAGGCAGGTTACAGGAATACTTGTTTACTCCTGTATGAAAATTCCTATGTTTCTAAGAAACAAAGAAAATAGCAGCAAAATAAATAACAGTAAGAAAAGTATCCATCCTCCAAGTTTACTTTTCAACTGACTCCAAATCTCTTCACTCCTCGAGCAGCTGATATTCTTGTACATAACATATCCTGGACTAAATGAAAGCTAGTCTGAGAGAATGGAAGTAATAACTGCAGGCAAAAGAAGAATTACTGGGACACTTGTCTTTCCAGAAAACTTACTCTTCTTAGTATTACAGTAATTTTGCTAAGTGTCACTATAATCAAAGATAATTTCTAAGAGTAAGTTATTTTATGTGGTGTTCAACTTTGATTCAAGAGCACTCAACAAGTATACATAAGCGATAGTACTGCTACTAATTTGTCATTCAATGGCTGTTTTATCCTTGATTTGTCCTCTACTGAATGACAAATCTCATGTTACCAAAATGAACTATAAGGACAGCTTAATTATCAACCAAAAGTCTTTTCAAACTTATAATTCTCAGGATTACGTAACTGCATTGCATGAATACTATTAGTCCTTAAATAAGGGCTTCCACACGACAGATCTGAAGGGAAATCACTGAATACTTAAACACGTGACATTAATCAGAATTCTCTGTCCTTGTGGAAAAGTTTCTGAAAAGTGATTCATAAAAACAAGAAAATGCGCACACACAGAGAGGTGAGAATACTGATTTCAGTAAAACTGAAGAGTTCTTTCAGTTTCATGATCAAATTTGTGGTCAAAGTCAAATACAAAGATCGATTCCAAACTCAAACAACAAGGACACTTACCTGGGACCTTTGGGAAAGAACTTTGAACCTAGTTTACTACATCCCAGGTTAACATTCCCAACCAAGGGACAATTTGCCATATCAAGACAGACCGATGTGTCTTTCACTGAGATACTTAATATGGGAAAAAAAAAAATTTGGAGCATCACAAATTCATGGGATGGCAAAACTATTACCTGATCTGTTCTGACAGACTCCAGATCCCTGGGCTGTCAGTCAGAGCAAAGAAGTTCAAGTTTCACCATGCAACTGTGGTAAAAAGCCATGCAATACAGATTACCAGAAGCCCTCAGAGTAAAGAAACTCTTCCTCTCCACACATTTCTTCAGAAGCTCCAAAGCATTGGATCACCGATTTGAAAGGACCTCAAAATGCACCAGCCACTGTTAGTACTGCCAGAAACTTCATGCAACCAAGGCTTCTCAGAGTTATACAGTCTAATCTTACGTCCCGTGTTTTCACAACCAGACACTTGTGTTCACAAACAGCACTACTTTTCGAAAATATTAGAATATCTAATGCAGTTACCTACTGTGTATGTTTGGAAACCGAACATCACGTGTACAATCAGTCTAACTCCCCACAGTAATCTGTCGCAGACTGAGAAGACCCTGGATCTGCACTGAAGCAGGGTCTCTAAATTCCTTCAGAGAGACATGACCCATGCAGGTTAATGGGTAAAATTATCATTAAACCATTTTTATATATTGTCTAATCTTCTAGCTGTCAGGCTATGCACAGCATATGATAGAGAAAAAAAATTTCAGTTCTGATTCTCATACATCAAGGTCACAACATAAACTGGAATCAAGGATGCCTCCATTCCCCCCTCCTTTTTTTCCTCCTGGAAAAACCTGAACCTATCTCTTATCTGCACTAAAATGTAATCAGCACAAATATACCAAAAAACCCTACACATGAAGGTACAGATCAAAAGTTCTTCGAGGTGGCACGACATAAGAGTTTCCTGAACAAAGTTAAGAGATTTTTTTTTTAGATGGGATAATTACATCTACATATAGTCATGCATGCAGATGCCTTCTTTGTGAGGGCTGTATTTTCCCCTGCATGCACACAAAGAGCTGCACTACCAAAACTCAGGCTTTTAACTAAGAAAAGCATTTGTTTAAATACTTCCCTCAAGCAGGAGCTCTGCCCCCCTACCCATAAAAACTATTTGGATCCAAAGTAGTCATAATTGACACAAACATCTTCTGCGTAAGCCCTTTAAAACAAGTCAAACTGTACTGCCACTGACTCAAGTATGCTGCTGACATGATTTAAGAGTGTTCTTTTTATTTCAAGTCTTTTCCACACTGATGCATATCTGTATGATATGTAATATCATATATTTATGTGTATAGTGTATATAGTATAAGGAATATATTATAATTATTATAATATTTATATATTTAAAT
>NW_010534560.1:0-246 GCF_000687285.1 Phaethon lepturus | reverse complement strand
CCTCGGCGGGGATAGGTCTGGCCGATGATTACCCGCGTTTCTCCTGCCTGAGGGTGCACCAGTGCCACAGCGTGTCGTGTCACACCCCCTCTCCGTCTGGCTGTGTTGGATCCGGCCGGGGGCGGGCCTTTCGCGCCCGCTTCCGCCTCCCCCCGTACCGCTGCCTGCGCTGCGGGTTTGGGGCAGCATGGCTGGTGTCCAGGAGTGTCTGCACCAGCTGCACCGCTGCCTCCAGCACAGCGATGC
>NW_010534559.1:1000-1466 GCF_000687285.1 Phaethon lepturus | reverse complement strand
GGCAATGACTCTGCCGCATACGAATCGCCTAGCCGGTGGTGCCGGCTCCGGAGACATCACCTTGCTCTGAAGTTGCCCACCTGGAGGAGGTAAATCGGAGCGGGGCTTCGGTCCAGAGGGTTCGGCGACAACGGGGGAGAGGAGGGAGCGATCGCCTCCCCCATCCCCATACCCCCTCCGTCCTCCGGGAGGGAGTCTGTGTAGCAGAAGAACACGGCAGAAAAGGAGAGACTCTTTCTTCTTCCTATTTTTTTTCCTTTTTTTTTTTTTTTTAAATTTTTTTTCCTTCCTTGAGGGACGTTCCCTGCTTCTCATCCCCCTTTTTTCCTTCTGGCTGGGGGCTTTGGTACTGTGGCCAGGTTTGCTTCCTACCCCCACCCTTGGTTTTAATGGCTGGATTGTGGCAGCAGCTCCCTGCTGCAGGTTGTTGAGGAACTGATGGGGACTTGCATCTCAGGAGCCGGAG
>NW_010534559.1:397-671 GCF_000687285.1 Phaethon lepturus | reverse complement strand
CTGGGGGCTTTGGTACTGTGGCCAGGTTTGCTTCCTACCCCCACCCTTGGTTTTAATGGCTGGATTGTGGCAGCAGCTCCCTGCTGCAGGTTGTTGAGGAACTGATGGGGACTTGCATCTCAGGAGCCGGAGGTGACTAAAGGTAACTAACCACCCGACGGATGGATGCTCACCAGCCCTTGCCTGGCCGTCCGTCGCACCCTTGCCAGGTTGCGTTGGGCTGAAGGGTGCCGGCTGCCCTGGGCGCTCGCTTGGACTGAATTATTTCATAATA
>NW_010534559.1:0-353 GCF_000687285.1 Phaethon lepturus | reverse complement strand
CTGGGTCTGCATGCTGGGGGGGACAAGGGGTGTGCTGCTAGTTGGGAAATATCTTGTAGGCTTCAGCCGGGTTTGGCTGTGGACAACTACGGTGGTGAAGGCAGTGGGTAGATGGAGGTTTTGTTCTTGCTCTCCCTTCTGTTTTTCTATGAAAGGCACCACGTTGGACTACTGGGTTTGCTGGTGTTACACTGAGAAATTACTGTTTCATGTGCCTCCCGGTCCTCATGTCCACCCCTCCGTGAATCTACGTTTCTATTTAATTGCTGAAGGGTGCATCGAGAAGCAGTCGCTTTCCTGGATAGCAGGAGGCCGAGGGTGGGCAGCGGGCATGGGTTGGGGATGTGGCCGAA
>NW_010534558.1:0-210 GCF_000687285.1 Phaethon lepturus | reverse complement strand
CCGGCGGGTGTTTTGCGCGGGGCGGGGCCTTAAAGCCGCAGAGGCTTCTAGACCCGCAGACTTCTAGCCGTGCAGAGGCTTTCATCTGCGCAGAGGCTTCTAGCCGCAGACACTTCTAGCCGCGCATGGGCTTCTAGACCCGCAGAGGCTTCTAACCCCTAGGTTTCTAGCACAGAGGCTTCTAGCTGTAGAGGCTTCTAGCTGTAGAGG
>NW_010534557.1:25294-25612 GCF_000687285.1 Phaethon lepturus | reverse complement strand
GAGGAGTGCAAGGCTGATCTGCCAGCACCCGAGTGCTCCCGACCCCGGTCACCTAGAGAAAACTAACTTCAGATGGTGAGAGAGCGAGGAAGGGAGAATGATCCGTGCCAGATCCGGGGGGGATCGGGTGCCTGGGAGTGAGCTGGCCAAAGGTTGCACAGGAAAACACCATGTTGGAGCCTGGACATGACCCCAGGTGTTTGAGGGTCCAACCCTGGTCCCCAAAAGACTGTCCCTGGTGCTGCACGCAGGAGAGGAAGAGGAAGGACTGGCCAGAGATTCGGGATGCCTGGGCTGTGCTCCTGGCTCCATGGCAGC
>NW_010534557.1:20901-25257 GCF_000687285.1 Phaethon lepturus | reverse complement strand
GAAGGTGCTCCCAGCTCTGCCCTCCCCACCTCCAAACATAGGGAAAAATGCTATTGTTTTTAGAAAAATACACCCAGACTACCCACTGTGGGCAACAGATGGAATCTGTAGGCCCTACAGTAAATAAAGATGGAAAGGTTTTTAATTCCACAATTCCACATATTTTTTGGAGGTGCGGCTGAGGAGGAGGAGGGACAACCCAGAGCAATCTCTAAACCTTTGTTTCCCCAGGCTCCCTCAGACTGTTTCCTCCCAATCTTTTGTGCTACTTCAACCAACTTCTATTTCTGGAAAAATAAACCAGAACAAATGGAAATAAATACAGGCGGGCTTAGAGGGAAACTGCTGCGAGAGCTTCGGATCCTGGCAGGGATCTCCTGACACTGCCGAAACCCCAGGGCCCATTTCTCCCCAGTGGGAGATGTGGACCGTGGTGGGAGATGTGGATTGTGGTGGGAGATGATGCGGACCACGGTGGGAGATGATGCGGACCATGGTGGGAGATGATGCGGACCATGGTGGGAGATGATGCTGACTACGGTAGGAGATGACGTTGACCACGGTGGGAGATGACGCAGACCATGGTGGGAGATGACATGGACCACGGTGAGAGATGATGCGGGCCACGGTGGCAGCCCTGCCAGGTGACCCTCCTGCGCTGGCCAGGGAGCAGCTCGCCCAGCCCCAGCCAGGAAGGGGCTTTCCCCAAGCTCCCGGGCTCAGTGTGGCTTTTCACCGCAGGCAGTTATTGGAACCAGATGGGGAGAGGAGATGAAGAGCCGCTGGGCCAGCGCAGAGCAGCCGCAGCAACGAGGCCATTGGGTATCGTGGCCTGACCCTGGGGACGGAGCCTGGTCCGGGGGCAGCAGAAACCACTGGATGCAGTGGGCTGGGCAGAGAGGGGCTTCCCTTCCCTGCTCCCCTGGGAGGGGAGAGAGGTAGACACTGTGCTGTGTAACAGTCTAGGCTGAATTCAGGCTTTCTTAGCACCAGGGATGCTGTTGCATGACAAAGCACTGCTTAATCCAGAGCATTTCAGCACCCACAGACACGCTAAATCCTAGTGCTCTGACGGTACTCTTATCGCATGAGTTCATCTGTCATGTTTTCCTAAGTCTCAGCTTCAAGAGCCCTCTAACCTCTGCCAACAGGAGCTAGCAACAGCTGAGAATCTCAGGCAACTAATACCAACTGAAAAAAACAGAACAAATATTCAAGTTAATCAGAAGAATAAAAATGAGAGAGAGGGGGGAGGACCCTAAAACACACTAGTTCTTGCTTAACACTGGGAGCACCATCTCAAAATGATCCAACAACCAAGCCATCACATGAAAACCCAGCTGCAATCATACTGACTTCTCTTCTCAAAGCCCTTCTACAAGCTTTGAGGACACCTTCCAATAAAAAGCACAGTAAAGGGTCTGCTCAAGATGATGGAAAACAAAAAGCCAAAACCCAAGAACACAAACCCTTTGCTCAGCTGCAAACCCAGCCACAGGGACACAGCTGACCCACAAACCTAACACCAAGCAGCACATGAGCTGACAGTCATCCCTTGATGACCATCTTACCCTCAGCATGTCTTTACTTCACCTTGCATCCAGGATGGAGTCTCCTTGTTTGTCTTCTCACCCTGGACTGTATAAAGTAAGTTTACAGAAAAAGACAAACACATCACAGCCTCTACCCTGAGTCCACCCTACTGGCCACAGTTCAAATGATACCAAACACACATATTGCCCAAGCAGCAGGGCAAGACAAGTCAAAACAGCACCAAAGAGTAAGCCAAACCATGCAGAAGAGAAATGGGCAAGCAAAAAGACCAGCCAAAAGAGCCATGCTCTTAGGATAGGTTTCAGGAGATGACTCTGACAAACGGTATTTTATTCCAAAGCCAGAGATTGTCTCTTACCAGATCAGCTTTGGTTAGCCCTGCCCTGGTGCCATTATCTCCTTCATCACACCAGGCTGGAGCTACAGCAGAGCCTCCCAGATTTGTCCTGGGCTGTGAAGATCCCACAGTCCCGACTGTGGGACCACTCCATCCAGCTTTACCACTTCCAAGGAGGTGTCATGCCACCTTCCTTGGCACTGGCAGAGTCACCTCAATCTGTTTTCAACAACAAACAAGCACGGAAAAAAAACCCAACAAAACCAGCCCTTATTATAGCAGAGCAGAGGGTTAAAGTCCCAATTACAGAATTGGAAACACAGTTACCCAAGAGAAAAATAAACCAATTACAAAAAAAGCCAAAAACACAATTCCAGATTATATTTAACACTCAAATTCCTCCTTAATTGCTCCAGTGTCTCAGCCAGCTTGCAGGGGAGGAGTGGGGACTGGCAAATTAGCTCCCCCCAGGGCTGCTTCCCCCCGGGGAGCTTTCCCAATTTACATTCCCATTGTGTTCTTTAATTAGTACATTCCTACAGCTTTTCTGAGAGTCCCAACACTTCCAGGGCTGTGACAGTACTTTATAAATAATAAATTGGAGAGAATATTCACCGTACCCTGCTTCACTCCTCCCAGTGTCCTGGTCGGCGGCTGGCAGCTTTTGCAGGGACCACACACGGTCTGGAGCAGCCCACCACCGCCAGCCCCAGAGGTGGCCTTTGGTGGAGACCTCAATAACCTCCTTTCTGCTTCTTCTTCCCACCTTCCAAGCCTCTTATATGGGGTCCTGCTTCCTGGATGGGCTTCTCCCAAGCGAAGCATTTGGACTTGATGGCATCCCCATAATCCGGTCCCCATGCTGGTGAGAAGGGCTGGGAGGACCCCTCGAGAGAAGGTCCCTGCAGCCCTTTGTCTGTCCAGTGTCTGGATGTGATGCTGCCCACAGGCATCACTGGCTCAGCCAGGCTTTGTGACTCGAGCTCTACCCAAAGCCATCCCAACCCCAGCATCAGCGAGCACACAGCGTGCTGCTCCTCCACACCAGGGCCCAGGCAATGGTCTCCAGTGTACGATTTCCGGCACCCTAGGGATACACAAACTACTTCCTTAGGGACAAGGGGGAAATTCTTTTTAGTCTGCAGCACGTCAGCCAGTCCTCGCCAGGAACACGGGCTGGGCAGAGCCCAGGACCCCTCACCACCAAGAGCACTGGGAAAGCCTCCAGCACCTTCAGCCTCACAAAGGTTTCACCCAGATATAACCCCAAAAACCAAATGGGAAAAAATCCCAAAGTAAAGGAAAGACGACGCAGCACAGCCGTGCATCAGAGGCTCCAACCCAACGTTTTCCCAAGTCTCATTAGGGATGATTTATGAAGGCTGACATCGTCGTTAACCTCTGACCACGTCCCCACTGCCTGCAGGGCATTTCGCAGCCTGTCGGGGACTGTCCAGCAGCAAGGTGGGGGGATGACTGTGTTTTTATCTCCCCCGTTAGCGCAATTAGGTGCCTTGAAGCAGACTCATCAGATCATCTTACCTGCAGCAGCCCGGCCGCCTCACCCGCTCTCACTCCCAGGAGTGCCGCTTGCGCCGTGTGCTTACACACACACGCAGCACTGCTTGGCACAGGCGGCGGGCACTAATAACCCGCCATTTGCAACCCCATCTGGTTCTGACATGTCCATTATTCAAAGGCATTTGGCAAAGACCTTGGGCAACTCATTTGCAGAGTCCGTGTCAGTTCGCAAGCTCATGAATTCCCAAACTATTCACTGGTCGTGCCCGTAGCCAAGCTGTGAATAGGTTCTTGGCAGATTTGAAAGAAGCTAGTGTTTTCTGAAGACACCTGCCTTCGAAGGCTGCAAAAGCCCACAGATTTCCATTCCTGTTTAAGATGCGTACCTAGCCCTCCCAGAGGAGTGAATAAGATAAAACTTGACTTGTCTGCAACTATAGAGCATCCTCCACTTTTTAGCAATCTCACGGGAGACCAAGTGACATCAGGGCCCCTGAGCCAGGGGTACGAGTCTCACCTCACCCTTCCCTGCCCACCCAGGGCTGGAAAGCGCGCAGAAGCAGCTCCTGGTCTGGGACCATCTGGCCCCTCTCATCCCACTTACAGCAAGAGGGAGATAAAGGATGCCACCGGCTACCTCTGCTTCCAGCTGAGCCCCAACCCCAGAGCGATGCCCTGAGAGCGCAGGCAGCAGCAGTCTTGGGAGCGTGCTCCTGGTCCTGCGGCTCCTGCATCAGGATAATACACCAGCTGGAGCCACATGGGAGACCTGGAAAAAGCACACTCAGCATCTTTATTTCCAGCCAACTCATATCATGCTTTCCTCTCCCTCGACCCACCGGAGCTGCAGCGCATTGCGAAGTGCAGACCATTGGGGTTTGCTGTCTCACACGTGCAAAGATGCGGCAAGCTTTTCCCTCCAGCCCTGCGGCCACAGCTCCGCT
>NW_010534557.1:12940-20740 GCF_000687285.1 Phaethon lepturus | reverse complement strand
CCCCGCCGCAAACGGCAGCCCACGAGGCTCTCTAGGATCAGGCGACGCTGCACATCCACTCGGAGAAGGCGCAGGAGGTGCAGGCGGGGGAATACGAGACAGGGTTTGCTCAGGCAGCTCTGTGCTTTTGGCAGGGCTCGAGGGCATTTGTTTTGAAGCTGTGTTTACATGCCTTTGATCAGACGTGTTTAACTTCTCTGCTGCGTGACAGCAGCAAAACAAGTTTGATACAAGGATAATGAAACACATCGTGCGCCTGTACGTGTAAACGGCTGTAACAAGGCTGCACACACCAGTAACTTAAACTGGGGGGGGGCACGAAGACAGGGAGATGCATCACAACAATGCCAACAAGTTAAATATATTTAAAAAATAAGCACTAACCCAGGAACAACAGCTCAATCCCAGCTGCTAGAGTTGACCAAGTGGAGTCTGCCCTGAGCCCGGCGCAGAAGCAAAACTCCCTCCAGCATCGCAGGGAGCTTTTCCTTAGCAGCTTAGAGCAGGAGCATCATGGCTCAAGAGGTCTTAGGGCTTGCTTGCAGCAGCACCCCAGGGCACGGTGTGGAGCAGCCCATGCCTTTTCCGGCCTCTGAGGTTTATCAGCAACTCTCAAAGTCAGAGCTGCCTTTTGAGAAATACCGGCAGAAGACCGGAGAGCAAAAAGGAACGGCAGCTTTCAGAGATGCTCCTAAAGCAGCTGTTCTCCAAAATGCTATGGCACACCTGGCACAATTACCAAGGACGTACTTGCACATGTTGAGATCAACTGGACCACTAAACACCCTGCCGCCATTTCAAGCCTCACAAGGCAATAAGAGCTCTCTCCCAGCATGCCAGGGAAACGCAGAGCACTGCCGGCATCCGTTCAGCACGGGAGGACAACATGGGAGCCATGCACATGGCCGTAAGCTGGGAAACGTTTCCAGGCACCGCAGTGCAAACGGCCGCACGTTGAACTGCTAACGCAGTCCCTGGCATGGGGCAAAGCCTCAGCACAGACCGGGGGCTGCTCCTACAGAGCACTTTGGATGCAATAATCCTATTTTGTAGGTTAAAGGAGACGTGGAGGAGTGTGGATGCTCCAGACTCTACTAGAGAGGAAACCCAAGCCTGTTTAATTTACTAGTACAAACGCCAGCAGACAGACTTTATAATACAGTCCCACGCTGACCATGCTTCAAGATGAGAGATGCCACCATCCCTCCATGCTTAGTGCAGCAAATGACTGGAGCACATTGGCACAAGAGATTTCCTAATGGCATGCCACCTCACTATGCAACCTGTCAAGCCGACACAGGCTTAAGCAGTGGATCTTAGTTGGCAATAGAGGGGGAAGTGAATACTCAGCTGTGATAAATATTTAACATGCTTTTAGTCCTGAAGAAGTGTAGCACTGAGGCCATCATCCTGTAAATGAAAACCAAGGCTGATTAATGGGGGAAGGTACTCCCATTTATGGGAGGTTAGGATCAATCCCAATTCTCAGCTATTTGTTGAATCTTTAATGCTCTTTTTTGAGAGCAGAGTTCCTTGGTGAAGGGCAGCATCCTAATAAGGCTGCTTTCACAGCATGGATGTTAAGGGGGTATAAATAAAAGCCCCCTGTGAAAAATAAACAATGAGATGAAAAAGGAAGGTTTCATGTGGTCACTGTGTTATGCTGGCTGGGAAAAAACAGTTTTGAGGTCTTCTCTCTTCTTCGGAGGATAGGTTTACTTCTTTCGGAGTTTGTTCTGTTATCTCAGAGCTGAGCCCTAAGTTACTCCCCAGACCCTCCTCTCGGCCAGGCCAAAGACAAGCTGCTGCTTTGGGGAGGAGGGAGCACTGGTGTCAGTCCAACAGCCCGTGTTTGATCTTTCCACATCCTTCACTCCATGCTAGAAAGGTCTCCACCTTCTTCCACACCTCAGCCCTCTTCTCAGATCCACAGTTTCACCATCTCGTGCTCTACCTCTTTGCTCTCCGAGCAAGGTGGCCCCATACCACCTTCCATCTCACCAGCCAAGACGAATTCCCTGCCTCTGCAGTTGTATCGGCATCAGCCACACCCCCTCTCATCCTCTCAAACAGTCCCCTTCACTTTTTTCTCCAGCGCACCCAATTTGCAAGGCATTTCCCAGGGGTGCATCAAGGTGAGCATCCCTCTTTGTCCCTTTTGTCTTCCATCGCATCACCCTCCCGCATCCCCTTGCTCCGAGGCTCGCTTCCCCTAATAAATCCCTTTCTGCTTTTCTCTGCCTCACCATCCAGTAGGACCAGCTCTGCTGCCTGCAAACAAAACCCTCCCCTGCACATCTCTGCTTGTTGGCCATCCCTCCCTTACCAGCAAGCAGCAGAGAAGCAAGACCAGAGATATGAGCCTTGAAACAAAGACAAAAGAGCCATATATTCTTGCCGACCCTCTCCATCTGCCCGCACCTTTGTGGTTGCATTATGCCTTATGCTGTTTCTTGTCTGACTCTAAACATCAGCTCCTTCCTGGGCATGCTGCTCCCTTCACCCACACCCTGTGCCGGGCACGATGAAGCCAACGGAGGGATGAAAGGGAGGGGATGAAAAGTGAGCCAGGAAAGGTGACAGCAAGAGGCAGCGAGGGTGAGAGCTCGTTCGCAGCAGGGGAGATCAAAGACACCAGAGCCAAGCGCAGGTTCCCACGCACGAGGTGGGCTGGTGCATCTCTGCTGAGCCACTCCGGCTCCATCAAACTGTCAGCTGGGACAGACTCGATTGTCTAAGCTGAGAAAGGGTGCTGGCTTCTCCCCCGGGTGATGACAGCTGAGATGAGAAGGCAATGCCAGCCCCAGGCAGGAGCCCAGAGCCTCCCTGGCCCCCATAGTCTTTCCTCTGCCTCCAACTGCAAGGGGACCAACCTTCAAAATCCCTTCTCTCCCTCCAGCCCTGGGCCAGCTGTGATGGTCGTTAGAGGTCCCCCCCAAAACGAGACTGACCCAAAAGCAGGCAGCATGGATGGACAACCTCCCTGCGTGTCTGCAAGTGCACAGGCTGGCAGAGCGGGGCAGAGGGCTGCACCCTCTCGCTGCTGCACACACACACTACACATCCCTTCCTACTCCCACTCACCAGGCTGGACCACTCCTCACTGACCATGCACCAGGATCACTCAGCACCTCTTCCCCCACAAGCCATCTCCACCATAATTGTCTTTCCTCAACCGCCACTGTAAACAGGGATTAGGAGTAAAGATACCAGGCTAAGCCTTTGCTGCAGATTAACCTGCACCGTGTCCTTAGTGACAACATGAGTGTCAGACATCTGTCCTTGCCCTGTGACAGACCTCAGACATGCTTCCCTGTGTTGCCATAAGACTTTCGCACAGATGCTACGAGGCATGCTCCTCTGCCCAACCTTAGAACGCTGTCTCAGGCCATCCTTGAGGTCCCAGCAAAAAAGCAAGGAAGCAGAAGCATTCTGCTGTGTCCCTGCAAGATGGCAGAGACAGAAGCTGCTACGCAACCTGCTGGCATTAGGGGAAAGATCAGCACCAGAGAACTGCCACATCCCAAGGGGCACAGGACTGCACCCACAGCCCCCATGGGACTTTGTATACCCACTGGCAAGCAGCACAGACATTCACCACATGGCAATGCCAAGTGGAGGAAGGATGCTCCCAGCCCAGGGAAAGCACAACCAAGCCCTAGTCCACAAGCCAAGCTGCCCAGGTGCTCTGGCTTCTTGCCCCAAACAAGGAGACCCTTTGGCAGAGCCCTGCGCTCGGGAAGACCATGCCTCTGCAAGCATTAGAGACAGGGCTGCTTTTGTTTACAGGCCACCGGCAATGGCACTGCGCACCCCGCATCCTCCCCCAGCCAGCAGTGAGCTCCAAGAAAGGAAATTACACGAGCCAGAAGGTTTGATGGAATGAGCCCATTGGGCGGCTTGAAGATAGCTATTAATGGAGAGCTTTCTCTAATTGCTTTTGTATAATCTGGGGCTGCTAGGCGGAACTGGGTAATAAATGAAATCCAATTACATTTTCTTTCAGTATTTATTTTATTAAGTAGAATTCATCAGCTGATGAAGGGCCCCTTGAGGTAATGGCTCATGACCTAGTGGAAGGCACTTTTTTTATTATTATTTTCCCCACTTGGGGAAGCAGATAATTCAGTTCCCCTGTGAATGCAGACTGCTCCCCTGCATCGTGGCAAGAGTGACAGGTCCCAGGGCAGGGGAGATCCCGCAGGGTGCCCAGCACTCACACTGTCCTCCCAGGAAGGATACCTGCTCCGAGAGCTGGAGTCCTAATGAGCACAATGGGTGACTGAACCTAAGCATCAGTGTGCTAGCCAACGTGGAGATGGATCTACAATGCACAATGCTCCAGAGGGATGCAGCAGAGGTTAGTCCCACTGGGGATGCAGCAAGAATCAGTCTCAGTCCATGCCTGCTCCCCTTGGAGGCTGCAGATTTTGGTGCTGGCACTGCTTCCCTGGCACGGTCCTCCACTGCATGGGGATCATAGACTTTGGGCTCAGTGCAGGACTACGACTGAAGAGGCTGTGAACACCTGCAACTTGCATCCATCATACCCAGCCCTGTGCTCTAGCACATCCATAACATCCAGCCTTGTACCGCTCTGCAACATGGCACTTCAACCACCACCTGCTGGTGGTTTGAGACCCAGCTGCCACGAATGCTGCCCAGCAAGGCCACCAAAAACATTGGTCTCGCGTGGAGGTGCCCAGCCAAGCTTCGTGCCACTGTTTGCACAGTGGTGCCAGTTTGCACAGTGGTGCCAGCCCGCAAGGCATGTCAGGGTGTCTGGTGCTGTCATCGCTTCAAGGGACTTGGCTGCCACGCAGGGTGTGCTGGAATTCATGGCCCTGCTGGAGCACAGGTCTCAAGCCCTGGCACCCAACCCTTCTTTGGGATGCGGGAAGCAGCAGAAGCCAGCCCGGGTCAGGAGGGCTTGCTCCAAGTGCACCCACCTGAGCTCCAGCCAGCATCCCTGTGGAGCAGGGGTGGCCACCATGGTGCAAGCCCCTTCTTCCTCCTCCCTCCACACCAAAAAGCAGCAGTGGGGTTTGCTATGCAGTGGTGGGGTCCAGTGCAGGATCACTGCGAGGGCTCCTCCAGTGCGAGCAGGCGGGGTACCTTGGGTATCTTGCATTCGGCTGCTGCGCTTTTCACCACCCCTCTTCCCATCCAGGTATTGACTGATGTTTGTGCCCTGCTCCCAAACCCAGCACTGACAGCCACAGCTCGCCCAGCTTTCACTGCTATCTTGTCATACAAGCAATTTATCACCCGCCAGTGCGCGCTCGTTACAGGCGACAGACTCCAGTGTCCATTAATTAATGGGAAATACTTACAGAGGCATATACACATGCACAAATCTGTCTGAGCAGTTTCCTACGGCACCTACCACAGGTGCATCCATGCGCTGCGACAGCGAGCGCAGGCTCCGGGAGTCACGGCAGAGGTAGCAAGCAGCAGGCAACCTCAAAACAAGGAAGAATCAGCACCACAGGGAAAAAAGTACAGCCTTGGAGGTGAGCGAGTAGCATGGTTTTATTCCTGAATGAGTAAGAAACTACTCTAGTTTGAAGGATCAAAAAAAGAATGATGATTCAAGAACAGGGGGGCAAGCAAGCCATGTCCCAGCTGCTGAGGCTTTGGGGTGAAGGTTACTCTATAGGGCACCTCCAAAGGGCTTGCACACTCTTTTGCTTCAGCTCACACAGCTAGTGCTTTGCCTAACCTTTCGTCGGGGATGAGCTGCTGGCGGCTGCTGTCCTCCCCAAGCCGCCCGGAGGTCCGTCGAGGCAGGGTAAGCCCAGTCCCCCCCACAGGAGCAAACCCAGGGGTGCAAGAGCTGCCCCTCCGCAGCCTGACACGTCCCAAACCCCAGCTTCGCAGCACCGAAGGGATGCCCGCCAGCGCCTGAGCCTCCACACCGCTGGGTGAACTGAAAATAAACGACGTACGGGTTCGCAGCGAGTCGGCGCCAGGTTTAAGAAGTGCCACGTTTCGCTGCTTCGCTGCAGAAGCCAGGCACAAAGGGTGAGGAAGAAGGGTTTCAGAGGGATCTTCTGAAACTCGTCTGGCTTTTTGATTTGGGAAGAAAACCTAAAACTGGTTTGAAAGGAAATCTAAACATTGTGTCAAAACCCAGTGCCTGATCTTTTTCACAAGTGGGCTTTCACTTTCTTCTGCTGAGGCTATTTGCCAAGAACAACACAGAAACACAAGCTATTCCCGTTGATCCAAAACTATTTTTCACCAAATAAGCCATTCATCTGAAATCTTTTTGCCCAGCTCTGCTGTAGGAGAAGCTATCTGCTCACAGCAGGCCAGGATTTATGCTCATATGAGCATTTGTGACTAACAGAAAGACTAGATTCATAGTGAAATGCATCATCAATAAATCAGTCAATCACTTCTCCTGCCCTCAGCGCAGGGCTGAAGTCTCAAGTAACTACTCAGCACTTTGTCAACCTTTACTCCAGCAAAGTCTGGGTAAGAGACCTCAGGATTTAGCCTATTGATTGCTTACCGTTGTTTGTGATGCCCTGCGTGCGTTAGACATGCTCCCTTCAAGCAAGATTAAATACTTGGCTTATGGCATTGGGATTCAAGGGAAATTATCTTTTACAAGCACAGGAACAGACAAGTCAAACTGCCTTGTGCAGTGGTGCATCGTCGTGCAAAGGCAACCCGAACCCCCTCCATCCTGCTGCCAGCGAGGGTGGCACACGGGAGTGCTGGCTCTCCCTAGGGCTGGTACAGCGAGCTCCACGGCTGTAGCACATTTCTGCTAGTTAAATGCAATTTTGGCTGCGGCTCCAGAGCCTCTGCGGATCTCAGCTCCTCCGGTAGCGTTTTGTTGCAAGAACAATAGAGTGACAGCTCCCTGTCAGCTTCGAGTAGCATCCCCAGCTCAAAGGCAGCCTTAATACCTCCGCCAGCCTCGATCCTTTCAGTTTTCACATTCGTTTGAAGTTAAGCTGATCTAACTTGGGTGAGTGGGCGCAGACGGAGTCGCTCAACCAAAGCCAAAGCATGTCGCAGCGGGGCTGCTGCAGACGCTTGGCAGCAAAGGGGACGTCCCTCCACCCAAGGACCGGTGCTTGTCCCCTGTGCACCATCATGTATATTGAATGTATTAACACAGATGGACATAAGTGACCATCCTGACCCCGCAAAAGGCAATTTTTTTTTGCCCCCCCAACCATAACACAAGGAAGTACAGCAACCATTTGCAAGGCAGAACACCTCTTATTAACCCTCTGAATGCTGCCCACCACTCCAGCAACTCCCTTTACCAAGGGGGCAGAAAAATTGATGCCACCAGCCTTCAGCCTTCAGATCCAAGCCTGATGTCCAAACGAAGCCAAGAGATAACCCGACTGTCCCTGCAGCACACAGGCAGAGCGCTGAAAACCAAGCCAAGAAAACAGGCCTGCAAATAACTTTCTGACAGGAGTCCCAGAGCTCCTGGGATTTGCCCAGAGCAGCCCCGACTCCAGCACCGCTGGGGCTGTGGTTGGGATGACAAGAAGACCTCAGCCAGTCCAAGACGAGCGTCTGCTCCCACCTCTGGGGAGCTGGATCTCTCTGCTAGGGATGAAGGGCGCTCAGAAGGAAGATGAACTCTCACTTTCTAAGGATGCTTCTCCCTGCTGACACCACCCAGCATACAGGGAAAAGAGCCTTCAGCAGCTAAAAACCTGCAATTCCCCCAGCAAAACACAGCCTGCAGAAGCACCTAGCAACTTTGTGGGAGGAAGGTGCGGGGTGGGGGGAAATCAAGGATTTACAGCATGCAAAGTCAGGCCA
>NW_010534557.1:8055-12909 GCF_000687285.1 Phaethon lepturus | reverse complement strand
CCCCAGCCACTCTCCTGACCCTGCGGCATGCCCATGCACTGGCGATGGCACACCGATTCCCAGGCTTCACCCACGCATCCCGCTGCAAGGCAAGCTGATTTCTGACGCTCATCCCGCCTCCCGCCTTGTTTTATTTCTGCCTGGTGCCCGACCTCTCCCTCTCCTCTGGGTACTTTCCTGCTGCCATTTGTTCCTGTCCTTTACAGCTCTGCCTGCTGTCACTTGCGTAACCTTGCCTATTTGGTAATTTGTGGCAATAAAGTGTCACCGTGGGGAAAAAATACAGCGTCGCTGCGGCATATAAATCTCTGATCCATAAATTGTGCTGGCCCCCACATGCATGCCCCTCCTTTTCCATGTAAAGTGCAACAATTTAGGGCAAGAGGAAGAAGAAAGAGCCGGTAATATGTGATCTTAGTGAAGGGCAGCACTGAGCCATCCTCATTAGGGGCTGTAACGAATGCTAAGGGACTGGTGTATGATGTAAATTGCCCTGGAGACACAGGGCCTTGGTGAGGGCTTCCTAGAGCTATCCAGAGCTTGGAAGGAGTCACCCTAAAGAGAAAAATAATACAACAGACATTGCCAAGGGGTGCATCTTCCTGCCCTATGAACAGCCTCGCTGGTGCTGAGCAGACATGACCCTGGGAGCACCACGGCCATGGAAGGGATCCAGCTGTGTGCAGCTGAGCCCCTCACCCCTCCTCCTACCCAGATGTGGGGTCCTGCCATCGCGGCGGAACAGCTCCTCCAGTGCATCCCCCAGCACCCGCTCCCCTTGGGCATTAAGGGGGACCACGAGGAGGCAGGTCTGCACTCTCCCCACCTCCACCTGATAAAGCAGGTCCCCGTTTTATGCAGCCGTACACCCCCCTCCGGGCTAGCAGAGCTCATGGCTCAGAGCCAGGACTCAGTGGAGGCAGCTCCCACGCCAGGCAAACGCACCCCACGCCTGCGTCCCCGCGATCCCCAGCTCTACTGCGCAGAGCACTGGGCATCCACCGCCACGGTCCTCCAGGAGCCACGGGACCCACAGCAGCTGTGACACCGTCTGACATGGTTTCAGAGAGACTACACAGTCCCTCTTGCTGATGGTTATTTCTTTTGATTGGAGAACACTGCTCGCCTCCATCAGAGCCCTCATTTACTGAGCGATCATCTCAGTCATGCTGCAGCTCAGCATCATGGGCCAGCTGTAAAAAGTCACCTCCAGCACCACTGCTGCCGCTCTCCTGAGCCATGACTCCCGTGCCAGACCCAGCAGACAGTCCCTCTCCCACACCCATGGTCCCAAGGGGCCTCATCTGCCACCCGTCACACAGAACAGCAGCAAGCCTTGCATTAAAGCCTTCTCCTGACACTAACAACTTTCTTGACATCTATGGCCTACCTAAGTAACACTCTTGTGAATATCAACAAGTGGGGGAAAGTACATTTGCTAGACAGATAGCTTGGGGAAGTCTCATCACCCGTTGAAAGCCTGTACGTGGTTTTGTAACAAGGGTATTTGCTTTCTCTCTTGCCCACTCATCAGAGGAATACATGAGCGAAGCTAAGCACCACCCTGGAAACCAACTAAAACCAAGCAGAGAGCAAGGGATGCTTGGAGCGCTCTGCCAGAGCCATGCAGATGAAGACATTATGAACACCCTGGGGAGGAGAAATCCCCTTTCTCCTAGGCTTGGGAATGGCATGCAACTAGAAGCCATCATGCAACTATCCTGCACCTGATCAAGAGGATGTGCTAAAACACCAAAAAAAGCCAGGTCTTGGTCCCCAAACCTGCCCATGGACAACTCCTTCCCTCCTCCTGAAAAAACAAAGCACTGACTGTGAAATCTCCCAAGCCCACTGCCATGGTGTGATGCAGGGCTTGGGCGCAGGGACACACACCTCGTGCCACTGTGGGTCCTGGCAGGCAGCAAGCCCTGCATGAAGCAGCTGCCTGCCCGGGCAGCAAAGGGGGCTGATGGCACGCTGGGCTGGGGAGCAACAGCACAGTCAGCAGCTCACACACCACTCGGACGGCGTCAAGACATTGCTCCCAGTTTTGGGAGTGTTGATTCACCGGAGCAAGTTCAGCATGGGCCCGTGAGATGTGGCCAGGGGAGTAGTTGAGGAGGCTGAGCCAGGCTCTTCACAGCAAAACACAGCAAGAGGATGAGTGACAGTGGGCAGTAGCTGAAAGAAAAGTTTCCCACTTTGTGGGAAACTGTTCCCCCCTCTTGAGTCACCAGCATTGGAACAGTGGTTCAAACAGCCTATGCACTTCCATACATGGGGCCTTTAAAGAGCAGACTGGATAACGCCCTGAGCAGCCATGTCCAGTCTCCTGCTCAGTGCAAGAGTCTCTACTGGACTTGAGACCTTCGAGGTCCCTTCCAAACTGGATGGCTTTGCAAGTCTGCTGTGAAAAACGGTGGCTGCAATGTCTCATCAGGCCATAAGTGAGGGAATATGAGCACAGCACCTTTAACAAATAACACTCAAAGCTAGACAGAATGAAGCCTTTGCCTTTTGCCCATTCCCAGTTTCATTACTATTGACAGAGCAATATATGGAAGGAAATGAAGGGCAACTCTACCGTATGAGCAGACGTACTCATTCGTGCCAGGAACTGAATCTAGAGTCGGTAACCCATTTTATCCCACCTTTTCTACCATCTCCTCAAAAAACACATGCTCACTGAAGATGTATGTGCATGTCCACTGCAAGACCCGCGCTAACCTGGCCTGAGGAACCACTCCAAACATGCAATTTGCATGGCTGGTGCTGATTCAAATGTCCTCGATTGATAGCATTCGATGAAGGAGGAAAACACATGAGATGCAACATGGCAGAGGCCACAGGTTGCTGCTTGGGAGGTTTAGGGTGAACAGTAGGAACAACCTCTTTGCTGGGAGGGTGGCACAGCTGAGGGACAGGGACCCCAGGAGATGGGGGATGTCCATGCTTAAGCTGCAAACACTCTGCTAAACAGCCACACTGATCTGATGGAGCACCAGTGGTAGTTCCGCTCTGAAGACCTCCAACATCCCTGTGGGTCTATGAAGATGCAATAACAAGATGAGAAATCGCTGGTCAGACCTTATCTTGGTCACCAGCTCCACACGTACCTACAAGACTCCTCAGGCACTTCATTCTTCCCATCTAAACAGCAGGTCCCTACCTGGAAGAAGGACAAAGCCCACCTAGAAGCAGTACCACCAGGGTCTGTGCCTACAGGGGATGCACCTAAGCCAGAAGGTAGAACAGATTCCTTCAGACCCAAACATTGCTAAACACTCAAACAAGTGACGGCAGCAGAGCTTTGGCAAGACATCTGTCCATCTATAAATAGAGCTCAACTGTGTGTCCTTATCACAAGGCTTTGATGCGTTTGGGGAGACTATTTTTTCCCCCTTTGCCACCGAGTCCCAGGCAGCACAGATAATGGGCTCGAATCGATCCAGCTCAAGTATTACTAAACTTCCTACCACCATGGCAGCACGCCAGCCTCAAATAGGACAAGAGAACACGTGTCTGTTCAGAGGCAACCACAAGGAGCAGGCAGAAAATTGCTTTAGACTTCAAAAAAACCAGATGCTTTTTGCAGATTTGTAGATCAATCTACAATGTATTTTAGAGGTTTAAGAAAGTCAATAGAAACAAGATATATCATTGCTGCACAAGAACCCAAGAAGTTGTATTTCTATTTATGCTGCTACTAGCACTCCAACCACGGGCTCATTTTCCTGCTGCGGTCCCACATCACTACTTCTCCGGCAGCAAAGTTGAGGGAAGGGGCTCCCTGCACTGCTGCAGTTCACCACCTCATCGGTTTTACCAGCCCACCTTAGCCCTGGGGCTGGTTGGGGTTTGAGATATCCTAAAAGTATCACCACTGCATCTCTTGCTTTGCTTGCTCTGAAAGCAAGAGGACGCAGGGACTGCTGGCAGTGGCCAGTGTGACCACAAACTGGAACTCTCCTCCATCCATGTGGGCTCAGCACCCAAGTTCACTCAAGTCTCTTGGGATGCTCCAAGGCAGTGCTGAGACAATCCCTTGGGATTTGTTGCTCGACCTGGTGCTGCTGCAGAACTGTGCCGGGCAGCAGCCTGCCTTCTGCAAACTCATCCCCAGGGATACGACAAGCCAGTCCTCCCCTTAAGACATGTCTGCCACGCACCTGCTGCACCTCTTGTGCCATCGCGGCACGACGTGGGGAGGCCTTGCACAGACCCCCCTGCAAGCCCTCTGCCCCTCCAGCTCCACCGTAGAGCACTACAAAGCATATTCAGAATTTTCCTCTCCCTTTTTTTATGACTATTAAGTGAGCCACACGACATGCCTTATCAAACCAGACCTAAATCATGCCTGCCCCTCCCTAGATCCCGTGTAATGCATCAGCCATTAAACATGGAATTAGCCTGCATTTAAAATCTGTAAGAGGCTCTCACCGGCCATCCGTCACCCACAAGCAGGACCACTCACCTCCCTCCAGCAGAGCCTGTCCTAATGAGCCACCAGGAAGCAGATCCCACTGGAACCAGCCACATTCATTTCCCAGCTTCTATAAGGCACAAAGAGCATCTCCTGGTTTCCACCCTCTGCCTCGTAAGGGGAAGGATAACGTGTGTACCTGGACCGGAAAGACTTGGCTGCACAGCCTTGGTGAACAGGAAAGCCCCCGTGCTGCAGGATGCCCAGCTCCATCCATCCTTCTGCCCCAGAGCCCAGCCGGGCGTGGGAAAACAGGTCAGGCTGCAACATGGGAAGCAGCAACTGGTTTTCTGCCCTCCCTACAAGGCTAAAACATTTGCAAACGCCTGCCACACATCTCACACGAACCCCATCAATGCTCCCTTCGGGAG
>NW_010534557.1:7378-8024 GCF_000687285.1 Phaethon lepturus | reverse complement strand
CGGCTACGATGCAGGGCAGGGACGGGCAGCTGGGGCACCAAGAGGTGGTGGACCAGCCTGCTGCTGCTCCTCCAGCCCCCTTCCCACCCCTCTGCCAGGCTTGAGCCACTCCGACAGCACATCGGCAGGGCTGGGCTTTTACTCCTCCGCTGCCGCGTACAAGCAGGCGCCAGGGGACGTATCATTCAGCAGAGCCAAGGAAGAAACAAGCAGCGTTAACCGTTAGCATGTGTGTACGGAGACCCCTCATAAACTCTTTTTTCCCTTGCTCCCATCTGCTGTGCTCTGGGCCACTAAATCCAATTCAGCAGCGCTCAGAGCCTGTACTGAAGCTGCGACACATTTGTCAGATTCCTGACTAGACCCATGGCTAATTTTACAACGCTAATTTATCTCACCATATTATATCGCTTTCATTTCATCCCCCCGGATCCCATTACTGCCAGCGTACCTTGTAGCCAGCGTGTAACAGTAATTGGTATTATTAGCGACGTACCCTCCTCAAGCTGCTCTATTTGCAGAGCGGCGAGGAGTCCCGTGGGCGGGCTGGTCCACACCGAGGATGGGGAGGGAAGGGGTCCTTATTCCACAACACTCCACAGATGCCACCACCAGGCAATGCCAAGGGCAGGGTTTTGCTGCTGCA
>NW_010534557.1:699-7355 GCF_000687285.1 Phaethon lepturus | reverse complement strand
TGCATGCCCAGACCCCAGCCCGCTCCCCGCTGTGGCTCCATCAGCTGCTGTCGACCCCTGCGGACCCTTAACCTTGAGCTAAATTTTAACTCCAGAGCCCACATTCAGCCTTGCACACAGAGAGCATTTCTGCCCTTGCTTGTGGCGCAGAGGATACAGGACTCTGCCAATCCAGGGTGAAAGGGGCTGCAAAACACCTCTGGGAAGCACAGTGTGGCCCCGAGAGGGCAGGGGAGCTGCACAGGTAAAATTCATGACACTTCATGCTATTTTGGCCAACAGTTTCTCTTCGGTATTGAAGAAATAGCTTCAATAAGCTATTGCTTTTCCAAGATCAAAGTAATTAAAGCCATGCAGTTTTAGCTAAGTGGGAGGCTACGACAGTCAAACGGTGACAATTTCCACTTAAAATGTCCTTGCCTGGCATTTAGAGACTTGTTAAATTTTAATTCATCATTTTCATTTCTCAAACACAGCACCAGCAAGCACCAGCTTCCCCAGCCCCCAGCACAGCTCCACAGGGTCGGCATCTCCAACAGGGCAGCCCTGTCCACGGGGCGGCCCCCTCCCTGCTTCAACAGGGTCCCCATGGCTTGGAGAAGATGACCCCAAACCTCTCCTCAAGCAACGCTGTGTTATCACAGCCCCACACAAAACACATATGCGACAGGTTTCAGAGGTGGGGCAACCCTTTGACCACGGCTGGTGATGGTGTCCTAAGGGAGTGCAGCCCTTTTTGGTGGAGCAGAGCCCAGGGAAGTTCATCACATCCATGGTGCTGCACCCTCCAGTGCAGAAAGGCAGAGAGAGCATCCAGCAGGCCTGAGAGCTGGAAGTTGTGCTCATCCGTGAGAGGTGGCACTTCACCTCCCACCACAAAGCAGGGCTGGGTGACACTTACCTGCTCCAGAGAAGTTCAGCCACCGCAGGACCTCTGCTACTCCAGTTAGACCGTGCATCCCCCAGCTGCCAGAAGGGCTTTCAGGTGGGAGGACTCTCTATGGAGAAGCCTCCCATGTGCAGTCTATGACGTGCATTTTCCAAGCTGTTCAATCAAACCTGGCCCTCTGCAACCTAAATCAGCATCCGCCCTCTTTGCACAGCAGCCATGAGGCTGCTCACACACCACAGCCAGGAGCAGCCTGTTGCCACACTTTAATAAACCCCATCCTAGCCAAAAGACACATGGCCTGTAGCCCCACCACGGCCAGGTGGCCCAGAGCACACCATCCAAGGACAGACCAGGTGAGCACGTGTTTTGACCCACCTCTTACCTCTCCACCAGTCCAGAGTCCTTGGGGCGTCCCCAATTTCTCATCAACGTCCGGGAGGATTCTTCTGGCTGCTTGACCAGCACTCGCCACTCAGATCTGGGATTTTCTTTAACAAAACAGAAGAGACAACCTGTCAGGTTACCAGGTGGGCCTCTGCCACCGCTTCGGGTTCAGAAAACAGCTGAGGGAGGGGGGCCTCTGTCTTCCAGCCCCGGCAGCTGGAGGTAACTGGTGTAAACATGAAGCTGGTTCAGACGAAGAGCCCTCCCACATGAGCATCACAGTCCAGCCCCAAAGCACGCATTTGCTTAATTATTTCGATTTAGAGACATGAAAGAGGAGAGGGGGGAAAAAAGAATACAGCAGCTCGGGGCATCTCTGATCTTCTTTAAAGAGAGACAGCAACGCTCCCCAGCCAAAACGGCATAGCAGCACTAAAACGTCAGCCCAGCACCAAGGCATTTGCCCACGAGGTCTTGCGCTGCCTAAGCCCTAATCCTGCAAAGCCTCACGCACGTGTTAAACCGTGCAAGGGAGAGGCCAATCCGGCTGAACCCGGGAGTGTGAAGAGGAAAGCACGCACGTACGGCTTTGCAGTGCGGACACCGAGGACTGGAAACGGGGGAGAGACTTGCTGTACTACATCTGACGTGCTGCCTAGTGAGAAGCAGTCTGAGGGATTACTGTAACCAGCAGTGCCTTCAGTTATAGCAGCAAATATGCCTTTTGTGTTAGACAAACAAATTATCAGCTGAGATCTGCGCTCATTATCTAGCTCTTGTGGCTGAGCTTGTGTTGTTCCCCCATCCTTTTTAAATGCTTCGAAAAGGAAAAAAAAAAAAGTCTTGTGGATCTGCATTATTAAAAATGAAAAATAGAAGGAGCCAAACTCCACTGGCAAGACGAAAGTATGTAAGTCGCTCCTGCAGAGGTGCTTTCTCAGGGGCGACAGTGACTCCAAGCCTGGAACACCACGTGCTTTAATTAGCGCCCAACCCCAAATCGAAGGGCTTCACCAGAGCCCTCCCCAGGACTCCGTCCAAAGCCTGGGAGAGTCAGCAGGAGGATGCTACAGACTCCATCCACCCCCCCGGTCGCCTACAAAATCTAAATAAACAACTAACCCTTTCCAAACTCCTCTGGGCACCTGATGGAGAAACCCTCATTTGCAAAGCACTGGGAAATAATTAAAAAGTTTTCCCAGAGCTTAAAAGGAGGGAAGCAGACTGTTTGTCATGGCAGCAGCGCATGGCGTGCTGCAATTTATCATGCTTGTCAGGTGTCAGCCACCAAGAAATTTAACTCCAGCTGCCCCGAGCCCAACACCCGCAACGCCCCATCACTCAAAACCAGCTCTGCCAGGCACCCCCGAGCTGACAAGTGACTGGCAAGGAGAGGAGAAGGCTCCTCCCCACCAAGCCTCCCTTGCTCTGCAATGCCAATGTAACTTTTTATTTTTATTGATTTATTTTTTACCCACAGAGGAAGCAGAACAGAGGAGACCAGGCTACAGCAAGTGGTGAGGTTCATTCGTCACTACGTGGCAGGGAGTCGCCTGGGCTGTCGCTCCAGCTTGGCAGAGACATGACAAGAGAGATGGGTTTAGCACCAAGAGCCCTTGGGGAAGTTTTCGCAGCATCCTCTGCTCGAACTGTAAAGACACGACTCTCGCAGGGACAGTGTGTTATGCTGGGCACGAAGTGCAAAACCCTGATGCCTTGGCTGAGAGATGTCCCTTAGAACCTGCTCATATGGAAAGGACTGACAGCCCCTGCCACCCTTGTGCCCTGTCCTGATGGGATGAGCCACCCCTGACACAGGTCCAGCAGCCCAGCTGTCCCCATGGAAGTCGAAGCATGGATTTGTTTTTTAAGAACCCCAAACTGAGGTCAAAGTGTATTTTGGAGGAGCTCAGCACGCCCAAAGCAGGTTGCCAGCAGAAGGACTTGGCTCAGGGCACAAGCTACCGCTGAGCCAGCGGGAAGATCCGAGAGCTAGGACTGCCCCAAAACCAGCCTCGAACACAGCTCAGGCAGGCTCGCCTAAGGAGCCAGTATCGCCAGCCACGGCGCAGGGATGAGTCCTGGGGCAGATCGCGGCCGCGGGGCTCGCACCAGTCCTGGGCTCACCCCACATCGCTCAGAACTCGAGGTCCCAGCAAGGCCACGGTCAGGACACTTCATCTACGTGGCACCTGCTTTACAGGGCCCGGCTGGGCTGTCCCCCAGACAGATACTCCTGCGTTGGCCATTTCTGTAGCAATAAGCTGAGCTGGGAGGAACCTGCAATCCTTGCGATGCAAAAGCACTAACTGTTTAAGCAGGTCCCCGGAAAACCCTGAAGGAAGCCCGGCACCCATTGCGTGCGGCATGCCCCACAGTGCATCTGCACACTACAGCAAAGGCTAAGGGATAACCGAACCACTTCGCGGAGCCAAACCCACAGCATTTGCCAAAAATCCATCTCCCCGGCCAAACTAGGGCTATGCTGGTGAGACTGACAAATTTCACTTGTACCAACAGAAGGGTCCTACGGCTTCCCAGCAGCAAGGCATCCCGTGCAAAAGCTGGGGCATAGGTTTTGCACTTGCAAGTGCTCAAAGCAGCCCAGTTCCTGCTGTGGGAGCAGAGCGGCCGCTACCTCCCCGCACACGCTATATATATAATACACCCACATAGCAGTGTTTTTCAGAGGCTCACAACTTGGCGTGGGGAAAGTGGATTTTCATGCTGTCAGCAACAAGCAGATCCTTGACACCTGGCTGAAAACCTTCCCCAGAACTATCAGACCCAGTCTCACAGCACAAAGGTACTAGAGTTTCTTCAGCACAACAATTGCAAGAATTTCTTGGGGGTTTTTTTGTTTTGTTTTGTTTTGTTTTCTTAAAGCTGTGGATAAACTAATGCCTTTTTCTCCCGCAAACTGTGTTCTGAGAGCAGCCTAAACCCTCTTTGCTAAAATTTTCCAAAAAAATTCAGCCGGAGGCAGAGACATGTGAAGTTTCAGTCCAAATGGTGAAAGGCTGGCATAGTTTCAAGCAACTGAAGACAGGGGCTTATAATCAGAAGTGTCAGGCAACCTTAATTATATTATTTCCTGAAGGAAATAGTTTTCTCTGCCGAAGTCCAGAAGTTATTAAAAAAAGTTGACCTCACTGGAACCAATCAAGATGGAGACAAGAAGCCTGTGATGGATTTTTAAGGCAGGCGAGTTCACGCATCTGTATTTTCGGGGGTCCAGGATTTTAGGACAGGTGTTCCCGGACAAGCCTGGCCCTGCAACAGCCCCATGGCCAGCAGCCAGGACACGGAGGCCCCTCCATCCATTCTCCTGCAGTCCCCCGGGCAGGAGGACACAGGAGCTCCGCATGCCCGAGGAGGGGGCTTGCCTGCGCCCGGATCGATCGCTTCACCAACATGAGCGAAGAAAAACAGCCGGCTGCTTTGTAGCTGTCAGGAGCACACAGGCTTTTTGTCCATCTCTTCCCCTACGCCCATAAATAAAAGTGACAGCAACTTTATTTAGGACTTTTTCCAGTTAAGAGGGGATGGAAGAAAAGTGAAAAATGAAATCGTAGCTCAGCAAAGGTGGAGGGGGAGGATCCTGAAGGCACAGCTCAGGCTCACAGCCTGAGGCGGCAGCCCTCACACTCCCGAAACCAGCAGTTCCTCATCCCCATCAATGCACCCTTCTCCTCTGCCCTTCCAGGCAAAGAAACGCCGTCCCACATGCCCCTGCCTCCTGCTGCCCATCAACTCCCCAGCGCTAGCTGAGAGCCTCAAGCGTCTGGAGGGAGTTAGAGGTGGAATAACTGTGTCTCCTTTTCTCCTGAAAGAGATTAAAAAACCCCACAAATAGTTCAGAGGAGAAAGTCACCTGTTCCCCACACGTACGCAAAGTTTGCACTCGTAGCATCAGCAGCAGCCCCAAAATGCAGCTCAGCCCTGTGCGGCTCACCATCATGGCTGAGCTTAGTGCAGTATCTCCACCAGCATCCAGTACCATGGGAGGTCCTGGCTGTTTTGGCTATAAAAAGATCTCCTTTCTATAAAAAGCACGGAAAGAGACTCAAAAAGCAAGAGAGGAGGTCAAGGCTGCTGCATGGGAGAGCTGAGCACCCCGCAGAGCTGGTCCCTGGCACAGGGGAGCGCAGTCAGGGCTGGAGCATCCCGAGGCAGGTCCTCCCCAGCTCCCTGCAGTGCCTCCTCCCGGCACTACAAGCACCTCCTGTATTGCGGCGGGTATTGCAACACGTTGAAAACACAGGCGTCGTTTCAAACTCCATCCTGCGCGTACCACTGCTGAGCTGCAGCTATGCCACGGGCAGGAATCCAGCCCCCAACAGGGGCTGCAGGGCTCACGCCGTCTGCGGCACGCTTAGGAGCCGGACTGGAGCTACGCCGCGCACCTACACCCGCACACAGACACGCTCAGGGCAGGCGTGTGGGAAGAGACCCACCATCGCTGGTGATCAGTGCCCGCTCCATCCCTCCAGGTTCGGCGTGGAAGTTGCGCGCGGCTCCCTGGGGAGAGCGTCTGCGAGTGACCTCATAGGTTCCTTCCACCAGTGCCCTCTCCGCTGCCGTGAGTCAGAGATTAATGACAGGCCATTTGTCAGCAGCGGTGGCATCATCACCAATCTCATTTCTGAGCAGACATCTGACCCTGTTTGCATCCCCGAGACCCGTGTTACCGCATGGCTCTGGCAGCCTCCTGACAGCTCCCGGGGGACGCCGCTCAAGGCAGGGGACCGGGCTGCGACACAGCCTGATCCTGACTCAGGACGCGCCAGGCAAACCTGTCAGCTGCTGGGTGAGTGCTGAGCGTTCGGAGGCTTGTCCCATGAACAATCCCCTCCGGCGAGGGTGTCCCTTGCTGAGCACTGGATTAGGTTATGGAGAAGGGAGATCTGTCCCAAAAGAGAAGGGCTCAGGAAAAGCCAGTCTTGCTCGAATCTTGCGGAGGGGTGTGAGGGGTGTCCCATGCCTGCAGCATTCTGTCTCTCATTCCTGTCTCTTGCAGACCCACGCTACCCAGCCAGCTGGAGGGTTCTATGTGCAGTACCAACTCTGGCACCCAAACCTTCTCAACAGCCCACCATGACCCCAGCTGAATTTTAACCCAGACCTCACTCAGTGAGGAGACCAGATAAAATCCAGGCAGAGATCCACCCTGCATTTCTGAGCAGAGCTTGTACCTGTGTCCTACAGAGGACGTGAGCTGTGCCCCAGCATCCAGCACCCCTCTGCCCCAGACCAGACCGTGTTGCCGCCATGCAACTCTCCATTGGACACCACACACAGCTCTGGTCCTCACACCTCAAAAAGGGAGTAGCAAAACTGCAATATGTACACAGGAGGGGGAAGAAAACAGCTTCCACAT
>NW_010534557.1:421-678 GCF_000687285.1 Phaethon lepturus | reverse complement strand
GGAAGGGGGAAAGAGAAGAAGGACGAGACAGGACTTGGCTACTGGACCTCAGGCTAGACACACTGTGTTGGGCAAACCATGATGTTCACACACCTCCTTCTTAAACGGCAGAAAAAATTATTTCAAGAGGAGCAGGGAAAATTCAAGGAGAACAGGTCCTCTGACAAGTCCTGGTCCTGATGCAAGCTTTGCCTCAACACTACACTCAGCCTTAGACAGCCAGATGCTGGGAGGACTGCATCCTCACCGGGAGGGGC
>NW_010534557.1:0-339 GCF_000687285.1 Phaethon lepturus | reverse complement strand
AGCCAGTGCCGGCTCTTGTACTTCTCATAAGAGGAACGAATTAAAATGATGTGGGACTGGGAAAAGACACACTCAGTTAAAATGAAGAAATCAGTGCCATTAAACATCATTAGAATAATATGCCCAGAAAGCTTCATAAAAGGAGATACCATATGATTGAATGGTCTCCAGATCCTCATTTTACACAGACCAAAAACACCAACTGAGAGTCTCTTCTAACTCTCACAACTATCGGAAGGTTTTTTGGTTTTGTTTTGTGGGTTTTTTTCCTAAGGAGCTTTTTGGGTTTGCAGTTGAAACCACAATTCTTTTGGTTCGGGGAGGGGGTGGGGGGGGCGC
>NW_010534556.1:0-450 GCF_000687285.1 Phaethon lepturus | reverse complement strand
AAGTGGGAGGTCACCAGATGCATATCCCTCAAAGAAAATTCAGAAGGGGGAAGAAAAAAGCAGCAAACCACGCCCTCCTCCCTAGAGAGACTGAAGGGAAGAGTCTGGTTGCTGTGGTGGTTGATCTTATAGTTAACTTTCAGCAGCCCATTTCCAGACAGCAGCGCTAAATCTATTTGGATAAAACGCGTGTGACCCAGACACTTGGCATTTGGCCCAAACGCGTTGCACCGGCAGCCCAAACAAAAACAAGAGTCAATCTGTCTCACTCTCCCCTCTTGTACAACAACGAAAGAAATTAGCGAAGACAAAATCCGCACACACATCGCCAGGGAGCGAGAATCCACTTACCTCCCCCCACCAAAGTAAGTCCCTTTGAACCCCGGGCCGCTACGGAGACAGACACACACCGATAGATACGGCTCCGCGGGGTTAAGAGTCTGGAAAATC
>NW_010534555.1:0-12495 GCF_000687285.1 Phaethon lepturus | reverse complement strand
CTCGTACAGCTCTGATAAAAAAACCGGCTTTTCCTGTCAGTGCTCTGTACCAGCTGTTTATATAATATCAGGATGTTTTAAACAAACTCCGGGGCTCTTTCCTCCCAGGCAGCGGCACGCAGAAGCCAGGCTTCTCCTGGCACCACTCTGCAGATGCTCCCGTGCCTCCAGCCCTTCCCTACAACACCAACCCCCAGGACTTTGATTTTTATCTTCAAAAAAACGAAAAAAAAAAAAAATCAAAGTTACTGGTTCTCCCTCACCTCAGAGATATTTTCCCTTTCCTGCTCCCTGATCCTGCCTCACTTATTTTCAGCCCCAACTCGGATTGGCAGTGCTCACAGTATTTCCAACATGAAAATTTTACAAATACTGCAAACTCGTGGCTCTTCAGAAATGCTCCAGCCCTTGTTAGACATCCCTCCCAGCAGCAGACAGGCACCTAAAACACAGCATCAGTAACCAGGTCAGGACAGATACGCTTTGATAATGAGATTTCCATGTGCTTAGAGCTGCAAACCTGCCTGGGAGCGTCCGGGCAGAGTTATTGCCACCTCGGAGAGAAGGGCAAAGGAAAACCCGCAGTATCGGGGCTCTCCTGCCCACCTGCTCTCCTTCCCCCAGCAGCAAGATGTCAGCCCAAAGTGACAATTTTGCTGCCCGAGCTTATAAGAGCTGCTTTCCACATGAGCCGCTTGGTCTCCGTGTGTTTGCAGAGCAGCTGGACCCAGACACTCAGGGTTTCAGCAATGCCACACGCAGGAACAAGCTGAGGACATCCAGTTCTCTGGGCTTAAGGGGAAACGCCGGTGAAAATTAGGGATCAGGACTTCTGCTTATTTTTCTCCCCTCTATCAAAATGTTGTCATACAGCTCCTCCTCCGGCAATGGCAGCACATACCAAAAAAACAAACCAACCCAGAAACACCAAAAAAAGGGGAAAAAGAAATGGGACAAAAGCCTCGCAGGAGGCACGGAGGCTGCTGGCAGCTGTACGCGTCTGGCCGAGGAAGCTTGCTCGGCCGCTGTCCTCAGGCTGGCTCGGCCCCAGCTGCCCCCGCAGCACTGACTGTCCCTGGTCCCCCCGCCCCCCCGCCTGCCCCCTGCCCTGCCGAGCTCCCCGTGCCGCTTCACCGACCCTCGCCACCCATTTTCCCTCCTTAGTCCTTTCTGCTTCACTTTAAACGCTATTTTTTTCTCCTTGTTCTCAGCCAGACTGTTCCAGACAACTTTGTCGTCTTAAAAATAATCAGGGTAAAAGAAGAAGAAGAAAAAAGGGCAAGGCAGATTTCAGCACTTCGCAGGGGCTCGGGCGGCGTTGCTGTGGAGTGACATTTCTGAAGGCTGCTGCTGGGGACCGTTGGGCCGGTACCACACGCCTTTGCACCCAGGCGAGCTTAAGGTGCGGGTCAGCTCCTGCCAGCGCTCTCCCTCTGCTCTCCCCGTGCCGCCTCGGCAAAGTCTTGGAAGTCGCCACTTCCCAAAGCCTTGGCCCCAGCCAGGCTGCTTCTGCCCCCGGGGTCAGCCAGGCGACAGGGGATCCAGTGGGATTTCTGCTGTTGTCCTCAGTGGCATCTCCACGGGGGTCCCGAGGGCAAAGCTTTGCTTTACCAACCAGCAAAATAGCCCCTTTGGTCTGTGCTTCAGGATCATCCTCCTCCTCCCTTCTCCTCCAGCTTGATGTTTTCCTCCCGGTGGGGATTGGGATGGGGCAGGTCCCTGCTCCTGCCCCGGGCGCAGCAAGCGCCTATCCTTGCGCTTTTCTCCTTCCAGCCCCTTTCTGCTGGCAGACGAGCCCAGAGTGCCACCAGGCAGGAGCCAGAGATGACCAGGGAAGAAGACTTACCAGACTGGAACTCATCCAAGGAGTTTTATGAAAAATACGAGCCGAAGGAGGTTTTGGGCAGGTAAGGCTTGTTTTTGGCAAACTGTGGTTTCATGTACTCCAGTAGTGCTAGGATCACCTGGGAACCTGATATGAACAGGGCTCATAGCAGCATGGGGTTAAAAATAGCATGAAGAAGCACTTTCCATCAGCTCAAAATCTTGTGTCCCATCAAGACAGCAAAACTCACTCATACGTGAAAATACCAAGCAGCCCTGGTGCCAGTGGCCTGGCCATGAGGTCAGGCTGGATGGGAAGAATGGAAACGCTCATCTTGTCTGTGTTGGCCCTGGCAGGGGGGTGAGCAGCATCGTCCGTCGGTGTATTCACAAAACCACCCGGCAGGAGTATGCTGTGAAGATTATCGACATCACGGCGGGTAACATATCCCCCAAGGAGGTGCAGGAACTGCGAGAAGCCACCGCCAAAGAGATCGACATTCTCCGGAAAGTCTCTGGCCACCCCAACGTCAGTAAGTCAGGTTCTGAGCATCAGGGCAAGGGTTTTTTCTGCCCCATTTATTCTTCAGGACGTCCCCAGGAAGGGTTTTTGTCCTAACGCGACGCAGGGCATTTGCCCTACCTCTGTGCAAACACTAGCGGTGCCCAGGTTGTCTCCCAGCCAAAACACTAGCGAAGATCAACTCCTCATTAATTAAATTAGCAATTAGATCAGGAATTTTTAGGCCATTAACGGACAGGAAAATGCTATACACTGTGCTTACAGCCCCCATGTTTTATTGCAGTCCAACTGAAGGACAGCTACGAATCCAGCACCTTCTTCTTCTTGGTGTTTGACCTGTAAGTACCAGCTTGCCCATCACCTCAGCACCATCTCCCCAAGCCCATCCCCACTCTGCAGATGGCCACCAGCTCCAGCTTTTCATGGCCCAGACAGGGCAAAGCAGGGGGACAACCAGCTCTTACTTAAGGTAGAAACGAGCGTTGCTTGCTGCGGGCCAGCTTGTTGCAGCCTCGCCGCCAGCGGTGTTTCCCCTCTGTCAGCGGCTCAGCGCTGCTCAGGTTTCCCCGTAACCTTTGGTGGGAGCCATCACATGTCCCCATGGGTTATTTATATGCCCGGCGGGACCAGGGCGCGTGACGCCATGACTCCTGACGCCAGGGCAGCACGATGGACGTCAGCAGAGGGGTTTGGCACCGGGAGAGCCCCATCCCTGTCCCATCTGAAGCCCATCCTCTCTAAGGACAGCCTTTCTTCCTCTTGCCTGATGTTTTGCAGCAATATAGAGGCTTCGTTACCCCTTTTTATTAACAACGCGGCTTGCCATTCCGTGCAATGGGTGCCCCGGGGCTGTTAAGGGGCAGTGACCCCTGGGCGATCCTCCCCAAAGGCTCAGGGCCCGCTTGCTGCTGCAGCTCAGCTACCTGCCTCCGTTCTCCCTCCTGCACGCAGGATGAAGAGAGGGGAACTCTTTGACTACCTCACTGAGAAAGTTACCTTGAGCGAGAAGGAAACCAGGTAAGGCCAGATGCAGGTGGCTGAAAATCATGTTGCAAAAGCAAAGCATGGGTTCGAAGGACGACCTTGCAGCCGGCGCAGCACCCATGGCCAAAACAGCACCCATGGGCAAAACAGCACCCTGGGCTGTGCCCGTGTGCTGGGGGATAGGGGCTGAGCCGTGCGGTTCCTGTCCCCATCCCTGGGAACATGGTGCCCGTGGGTGTTTGTGCTAGGAGAGGTGTTGTCACCCATCCCCAGGAAGATCATGCGTGCGCTGCTGGAAGTGATCCAATACCTCCACTCCATCAACATCGTTCACCGGGACCTGAAGCCAGAGAACATCCTCCTGGATGACAACATGAACATTAAGCTGACGGACTTTGGCTTCTCCTGCCAGCTGCGTGAGAACGAGAAGCTCAAAGGTAGGACGGCGAGGCGGGGGCAATGCCAGGGTTGCTGCAGTGCTCAGGGGGAGTTGGTGGAGTCTCCCCAGCCCCACTGTCTCCTTGGGGCCAGTCTTGCTGCCACGAGTGCAAATTGGTGTCACTTGGCTTGGGGTACCCTGCGGCTTGTACACGAGCCCAGCTCTGCCTGCGCACAGCCCCCACACCTCACTCCTTGCCATGAAGAAGTTGCTGCCCATTAGGGAAACTATCTTATTTTTTTCCACTTTTTTCCCTCCGGTTGACCCTCATTACCCCATCCATTTACTGCCCAACATTAAGGCTTTTTCCCCCCACTCCTACCCTGCGAAGAGCCACATATCCAACAACGAGCATTCCCCGCGCCAGCACCCCCCTTGCTCTCTTCACTCACATTTTAGCTGTTACAATCCACCAAGAAAAGTCACTAGCGAGATGCACACCAGTTGCAGTTACTCCCTGCGAGCGCCATCGCTGCAGAGATCCCATCTGGGATCCAGACCCCCCCTCCATCCACTGCTCGGGAGCGGGTGGGCATGGCACAAACCCTCCCGAGTGGCTCCGGGGGATGCTCTGCCCTGTCTTTGCAGAGATTTGTGGCACGCCTGGCTACCTGGCCCCCGAGATCCTGCAGTGCTCCATGGACGACGAGCACCAAGGCTACGGGAAGGAGGTCGATATGTGAGTGAGACGCTCGCCTTCCCCCTCCGGCTGCTCGCAAAATGCGCGTGCTTTGAGGCATGGCAAGAGTTGTGCAGATGGGAACCAATTTGAGTGTTTGGAAGGAATTCAATAATGCACCAAAAAAATGCCCTGGGGGGCTGTGAGGGGCTGTCCTGGGGGGGCAGGGGGCTCTTGCACAGAGCCGGGGGAGAAGCAGCCTGGGGATGAGCCCATCTCCCCGCTTTGCCACCTCAGGGAGGAAGGAAAGCAACACCTTCTGCTCATAAAAATCAACTCAGGGACTGGAATCCAAGACACGGGGCTTTTTAAACACACCCCATAGCGAGACACATGCCTCAGGCAGCCGCCGAGGGAGCAGCTAGCTGAGGAAAGCCCAGCCCAAGCCCTGTGGGGACTTTGCCCACCATCTCTGGTGAGCTGGGGCTCAGGTCTGCAGTGGTCAGAGCTATGACCAAACACCTGAGACACACCAGGGCATTTCAGCCCCTTTTCAGTTTAAATACCTCCATTAGGCCCCACACCAGGTCACTTTGCACACCACAGGCTGAACTGGGACAGCCCTAGAGCATCCAGCCTCGCTGGCACCACCACGTCTCACCCTCCCGCATCCTTTCCCTCATCTAAAAAACACAAGAAAACCAAACACCTCCAACTCACAGCTTCCTCCTGTGGCATCCAGGAGAGCAGCTCCACGTCAGCTCTGCTCAAAACCCCCAAACCCCTCCCCAGCAGCAGAGCAGCCCCTGCTCCTTCTCACCCAGTGGGGCTAACGAGCCCCAGCAGCGAGCTCAGCCTCATCAGACACCACGCAGGGCAGCGTCCTCCTGGTTTTCCAGGGTGGCAAAGCCCAGCGTGCCCCAGCTGGGGGAGGCACCGAGCCACCCTTGGGGCGCACATCCATCCGGGTGCCCCCCGGGTGCTGCCTGGAGCTGGAGGGTCCGTCCGGGCTGCCCGCAGGTGGAGCACCGGGGTGATCATGTACACCTTGCTGGCCGGCTCGCCTCCCTTCTGGCACCGCAAGCAGATGCTGATGCTGCGGATGATCATGAACGGGGACTACCAGTTTGGCTCTCCGGAGTGGGACGACCGCTCGGACACTGTGAAGGACCTGGTAGGTGTTCAGGGATGGGAGGACCTGGTGGGGAGGTTTGCAGACATCTGGGATACCCCAGGTCGATCCGGTGCCCCCCTGCAGATCTCCCGGTTCCTGGTGGTGGACCCGCGGCAGCGGTACACGGCTGGCGAGGCGCTGGCCCACCCCTTCTTCCAGCAGTACGACGTGGAGGAGGTCCGGCACTTCAGCCCCTTCCGGAGGTTCAAGGTGAGGTTGCGGATGGGGGTGTCTCAGGACCCCGACCCTGAGCTCAGGCGCTGCAGGAGCTGAGCGGTGGGATGGGTTTCCCAGCTGAGCTGCGAGAAACTGGGACTTCAAGGTTGATGGACCTGGGCTTTGGCAGGATGCATCAGCCTGGGTGGAGACCCTTCTCCAAGCACTATTTCGCTTACCTTCTAGTACATCCTAAAGGCTTTTTCATAGAAGAGGATTAAATAAGAAAAGGGAAAAGCCTGCTTCCCCCACAAATCATTAAAAAAAAAATCACTTCTAAGGGGAAATCGATGAGCCCGACATCACATGGGTGCATCAAATGATGCAAACATTGATAAAACAGGAATCCTTTCCCTTCCATGTAGCCAGCCATTAGGACAGCTCAAAGATACCCGAAGTGGCATTAGGTTTAGGACCGACCCGCGGTTTGGATGTTACGGCCACACTTGGAAAAAGCCTGTACCACTCACACGGGGTTAAATACCTGTGCCAGGAGCCGGGCACACAGATAGCAGCCGCGCGGGATGCGTTGGGGCCGAGCCGGTCCCGTTGTAGGACTGGCCATGAATTCCAGCCCGTTCCCCCCGTGCTGCAGGTGATCTGCCTGACCGTCCTGGCATCGGTCCGTATTTACTACCAGTACCGGCTGGTCAAGTCGGTCACCAGGGAGCTGGTGGTGCGCGACCCGTACGCCCTGAAGCCCGTCCGCAAGCTGATCGACGCCTGCGCCTTCAGGACCTACCGGCACTGGGTGAAGAAAGGGGAGGCGCAGAACAGAGCCGCTCTCTTCGAGAACACCTGCAAGGCCATTTTGCTGACCCTGGCAGCCGAGGAAGGGCTGTTTTGAGCGCCGCTGCGTAAGCCGATGAGGTTGCTCAGCGTCAAGGCGAGTAAAATCTTTGAAAACCAACTGGTGATTTCGTTTACTTTTTCTTAGAGTTATGGCTGCCCTTGGGTCAGGTGCAAATGCAAACCCAGCAGATGGCTGCAGTTTGCCCCTGGGGTATGCCCTGGCCTAAGGGATGGGTTTGGAGAAGCTGCCTCTGATGGAGCTGTAACCAGCTGCAGCTCCCGCTGTGCTCGGAGCAGTGGATCTGCTTGGGGAAGGCTCAGCTCAGCCCTGGAGTGGGACCCTTTCGGGGCAGTCGCAGGTGGAGGAGGGATGAGCGGTGCCCGGAGGGGTGTCCTCACCCCACTGTGTGCTCAGGGCTTTCGTGGCAGAGCTCGTGCACAGCCGGTTTGTAGCCCTTATGATGCCTGTAACACCAGTAGGTCACTGGTTTGTGTCACCTGTGCACTTAGAAACCAACACGTGTGTGGTTTTGCCACTGTTTATGGATCAATAAAGGCGCCTTGTTTGACTTCTGGGAAGGCTTGGGGGCTGGTACGAAGCTGGGACTTCCCAAGGGGATGCGGACGGATGCAGGAGTCCCCCTTTCCAGGGACGTGCCCCCATCACTCCCCCGCTGCAGCCGCCCCGCATGGCAGCCCCGTGCTGGCGGTCGCGGCAGGGCTGTGGGTGTTTGCTCGCTCCAGCTGGGGCTGGAGGTCAGAGCAGCTCTGCCCCAGACCCACATACACGCACCCCTCTGCTTATTTAAAACGGACACCAGAAGGAGAGCTGTAACATCTACTACACCAAGAGGTCACTAAAGAATGGCGGGCAAATAACTGCTCGTGCCCAGATGTCCCAGTGTGGAAAGGAGTTTTAGCTGAAAGTATTTAATTTTTAAAACTGTCCTGATGAAAGTGGCTGCTGGGGGTTACTGTTCGTCTCCACAGGAGAAAATGCCTTCAGGTCTTCCCGAGCGACTTCCTCAGAGCTCAGGTTTGGTCCGGCTTTTCTCGGCTGTGACGGGCGGGACATCAGCAGCGCAGCGGAAGCTGAGGTTGTCGGAGGCCGAGTCTGGCGTGTTCCCCATTCTCATGGGGAAAGAGAGACACAAAGTTAGTTAGGAATCCTTCCCAGTTAACACTTACATCCTTCAATGGGATTCTCTGTAACAGACTAGAAACAGCTTCCACCTCCCTTGAATAACTTCAAGAAAAGCATTTAATTCTAAATGCTTGATGGAAAATACATATGATTTGAGAAGTAATTAGGAACATATTTTTTAGTGGTATTTGTAGTATGTTTTCCTAACTGCTTCTCAGAAAAATTGAGCAGGAACAAACAAAAGTTTTTTAAAATAAAACCCCCTTCCAAATAAAACCAAGCCAGAAGAAATCACTGCGAAACAAGCGCCTGGGCATTGCCCAGACCTACCTGGTAGTAACATGAGCTTTATGATTTGCAGACCCATCTGCAGTGTCAATCCACGAGGCACCTCTCAGGACCCGCATGCTCTGCCTCGATGAGAGCCCCGGAGTCAGGTAGTCCGACGCGGTCCACTCCCAGGTGTTTCCCAGCAGGTCGTAGAGCCCTGAGACACGGATGGTTTTGCATCAGGATTATGAGAGCGCATTTGCAAGGGCTGCAAAAGGACTTTGGTGTATGGGAGGGGAGGCGCAACATTCAAAGCATCACTGCAAGACCATGGTTTAATGGTGAGACTGGGAAGCAGAAGCTCTTTACTCTATTGCAAACTGGCCCCTGTTTACAACTCAACCTTCGACAACTCTCTCCTTTAAACGTCTCATTGTTTCCCACCTGCGTGAGGGCATGGCACCCGCTGCCCTCAAAACACATTTATGATTTTCAGGTAAATCACACAGAAGTGCAAAATGACTGGCTGCTAATTAAAAGCAGGGGACGGTTTGGTGCATTGAAGCGCATCAGGTGCACGTCAGCCAACTTCAGTAACAACCATCAGTGCTTTTGCTGGGCTCGGTTATTCTATCAAGATGTTGACATGATCCTGTGTAATACCTGAAACCTTGCTACAATTACAGGATTTTATAATTAGTGTTGAATGGATATTAGGAAGCAGATGGCATCCCCAAAACCAGGGTGGGGATGTCTGCTCTGTACCAAAGTTGTTCTGAGGAGGGAACGCTGTCACTGGCGAGACGCCGTGATAACCGTCTTCAGCGGTGTCAACCCTTGGGAAGTCACCCTGTGGGAAGAAAGATCACTCTGAGCAAAGACCCACCGTGGATGCCGCATGAAGTCCTGCCCTTCACAGGACTGTGTTACACTTAAATAACGAAAACAACTCTCGGTTGCAAATGTACGCAGCATTTCTGGCTGAGAGAGGAAATCAACCATCTAAAGTTCTCCCAAGACAACCCCCTTTCAAACAAGCTTATGGATGAATTTTTGGTTATGTATACATTTTGGGAAGCACTGAAATCCTGGTTTCCCAGGGAAGCTGGGCTGAGTTTGCTCCCTCTGTTTCAGAGGTATTTCAGCTAACCCACCAGGAGCTGAATTTTGGTACCTTGCAGGTAAGTCTGCATTGCTTCCTGGGACCACGCAGCCTGCTCAGGCAGCCACGCACACTCTGGGGTAGAGTTAACCACCATCAGAAGAGTTCAGCATAGATGGGATGATTTTTAGGATCTTACCTGCCACAGATTTGTACGGTTTGGCTGAAACTTGTTTCCCCAGGGATACACCCTTTCTGCCAAGGAAGAAGAGACACCCATCACCCCTGTGTCACTCCAGCCTCTGCGTTTGCCTATTTTTAACCAGGCTTTTATGACTGTCCTTTTCTGCTCAGCTCAGGACACCGAGAGGGGTTACACGAACGGGGCTACAGATACTGCCAAGGAGGCGAGGAGAACGGGAGTCAGCAGCAGCTTCCCGTTTTCACACCATCGCTCGTGCCAGGGAGTCTCGCGCTCCCCACAGCAATCCCAGCAGCTGCTTTATGCCACCATCAATGTGCAGGGGATGGTGGGTTGCTCCTTGCCCAAAACCCATGAAAAGGTATTTTTAGCTGGCAGAAGTGTTTTGTTTAAAAAGATACAGTAAGAACATAGATAAGCCACTTCTTCCTACATCATCATCATTATTTATTATTATTATTATTATTAATTCAACTGCCAGGCCAAAAGAGGTAGTTCAGCCCCCCACATTAACCTCTGAAAACATCCCTGGATGGAGATTTAGATCCGGTAGAACTAACGTTACTTGATGCCTCCATTTGGAAAAAGGTCAGAGCTTGTGGTACGTACGCTCCAGTCCTCCCCTGGCAGCAAATTCCCACTCCTCCTCCGCCGGGAGCCTCTTCCCTTTCCATGCGCAGAACGCCTGTGCGTCGTTCCAGCTCACGTGCAGCACTGGGTAATCCAACCTGTCCTTTATGCTGGAGCCAGGACCCGAGGGCTGGAAGGAATTGCATCGAACAGATTTTAATTGCTTTTATAAACTTTTCAACTAAAAAGGTAATAAAGGTCAGAACAGACCAAGGCAAGGAACGTGCAGCAACCAGAGATGCTATTTTTTTCCCCCATTTTCAGCTGACAAGGTTCAGCACACACCAACACGTGCATGCTCCCAGCACAGAGAGGACTCACCGCACCAGGTTTTCACTCACCTGTCGCCAAAAAGCCTTCTCGATGGGCAGCCACCATGGGGCAGACTGGGAAAAGAAACAACACCAGATTAAAGCTGAAGCAGCAATCCTCTGCTCGACAGGATCCTACAGCAACGAGTGTAAAGAAGAGCACTTGTTAGTCTGGAAATGGTTAAACGCTGCAGCTTGAGCTGGGTTATCATGAGCGTTTTCATAGTGCTTTCCGACAGAGTAGAGGTATTTGCTTTTAAAAGTGAAAACGGATCAAGAAGCCCATGCTGTTTAGTTTTTCTATTTTAAGGTTTGATTAATAAAGTACTTTGAAATGGGCTTTGCTCTCTCCCAGCTCACTGGAGCATCTCATGAATCTTGTCTGACAGTGTTTGGAGAGGATGTAAACAGAGAAGGGCCATAAATCAACCCAGGCTCAACCCTGCTGTTAGTTTCAAAAGCAAAACAACCCGAGTAAAGAAAAATCAGTGAGAAGGGCCAAGCTCTACACTGAAAGTAGCTGCTACTCAGCAGAGAAGCAATACTGACGAGGGTCTCCCTTCCTGCATTTTTTTTTTTACTTAAAACAGAGAGCTCAGACACGGATGTGATCAGAAATACCACCTCCAGCATCATTACTGAAACTCAGCCCCATGGGATTTACATTTACCTCCAGTTTTTGGGTGACTTTTTTTTTCAGCTCTTCGGTTACGAAATCCTCAAAGACAAAGCTCCAGCCAAACGCTTCTGCTTCTGTTTTGTATTTCTTTTCTCTAACAAACTCCCTGGCATAAATACAACACGCTCAGGCATCTGGATAAGAGTTCTTCAAGAGTTGCATCACCAAATACAGCGATCTGCACACGCAACAAGTTCTCAGCAAGGCAAAACGTACACCACCTACAGACACCCATCTGTGCAGTCCCAGCTCCTCCCCAGCACAGTTCCAGTCGGTTTGATACGGATTTAAGAGATAAAAGAGTCCAATTTGCATCTGTTCACAGATCTGATAGTTTTCATGTTACCTTATGCAGGTAAACTCATCCTGCAGCCTGGCCTTCCGTAAAACGTAACAAGTGCACAGCTCAAAAATCCCTTAAAGCCACTAAAACCCACAACTGCTGTTAGGTAAATGTCCCCAAAATGCAGAAAAGTGTCACATACTGCTGCATAATCTCACCCTGCTTCTGTCCCGTTTGTCTCCCCATTGCCCGAGCTGCAGTAATTGCCATTACTGTGTGTTGCTGGGCAGGTACTGGTGCGTGGAAGCGTTGGCTCTTTTTAACCAAGGGCTCAGCCAGGCAAATAAAGGCGTTTCCCCCAGTGCGTTTGTTAGTGCTCTGGACAAGGGCTTCTATAAAATGCATGGTATAAGATCAGCAAGTGGTCTGCTGTTAACAAATGGAAATCAAATGTATAGGAACCTGAAATCTGAAAGAGTACAGCCCTATTAGTAAGAAAAAGGCACACACACAGAAGCATGCTTGCAAGGAAAAAAGAAAAAAAAGGAGAAAAGGAGGGGGAAAAAGGAGGAAAAATAAAAAAAAGTAAGCATATTTGCAGGCTCCGTTGGTAAGATGCTTCAGCCCGCTCCCGTAGAGGGGATTTATTACTGACAGAGACATTTCTTTGTTCCAATGAAACTGCTGGGAGCGCCCCAGAATTGCCTTTCAGACCCAACCTGCCCCAAAAGATGCGGCACCAACGCCCGCACCATGCCCGCGGCTGCCCGAGCAGACCCAAACCTTCGCTCCTACCTGAAATCCCTGTTCGTGACGGGGTATTTGTCGATAGCAAACGGCTTCACCCTCACCTCCCTGACGGGCCCCCCTTCATTCCTCTTCTCCAGGGAACTGGATCCCATCCGAAACTTCCCCCCAGGCAGCTGCACCATGCTTTCATCCTTTCCGAATGCTGAAAATGAAGAAATTCAGTGTGACAACTTTAATTTTTAAACATGACCACGCAGAACAGCATGCATTATTTGCCAAAAAGTCACTTTAGGCACTAGATATACGGCACAATAGAGTAAATTGCTAGAATTCACGTTTGTCTAGGTCTGCGGTTTTTTGGCAACAAGCTTAAATTATTTTCAAGTCACAAGTTCAGCGTCTCTCTGGGGAAGGGAACGCTCCTCTCGGGCGAAAGCAGCAAGGCAGCCCCTTTAAACGAAGGGTTTGCTGCCCTTAGGAGAAAGGGAATCTATGCAGGGAGAAGCGAGGTGATTTTTATGGCTTCCCTGCAACACGCCAAGGCAGAAGGGCC
>NW_010534554.1:0-1432 GCF_000687285.1 Phaethon lepturus | reverse complement strand
AACGCGAGCCTCACCTTGCGCAGGACCGCCAGCCTCGCACCTTGCTCGCTGCCGCTCGCTTGAAAGTGTTTGCGCCAGCTGCGATACAGCTGTGAGCTCTCGCCGCCCTCCACGCTCTTCTCCCGGTGTTCTTCCCTCAGTAGAGGCTGCAGGACCGGGTTAATGCATTTAACAGCAGATGCTCAGGCCCTACAACCGTCGGGTTCCCAACACCACGTGGAGGTGACAGCCTTTGCATGCCAAAGCTTGTTTTACTGCCTTATAGAGCTATGAAGGCCAGAAAAACATTTTTGACTTGCACTTCGCTCCCACACATGCGATTTGCATGTTAACGGAAACCTCCGCTGGGTGGAAAGCATCCCATTAAACGCTCCCGGGAAAGATGAGCCCAGCCCTTCAAATTAGGGCTAATTTGGGGGATGAAGGAACGCTACGCATCAAGCCGCAAAAAGGAAAAGAGCGATACGCAGTCAGCAGCAGTCATCTTTACTACGGACCACAGGAGATCAGAAAAATAGCCTTGTTAACAAGAGACCTAGTGGCTAACAAAATGTCATGCTATCGGACGTACAAGAGAGGCCAAGCACAATCACCAGAACAAAATGGCAACCGAGGAGGAAAGGAAATCCCAGGGTGGTGCCACGGGTGTTGCAGTGGATGCCCTACAGCAAACCTCTAGCGGTGGTATCAACACAGCTGCGCGCACGTCTCCGCGTGCGCGGGGCCGGCCGCGTGGGTTCCTTTTGCCTTTAAAACGAGTCAGAGGGTCTTCACCTCTTACACAACTCCAGTGTCTCGAGCACAATTATTATTAATTTTTTTTTCAGGAAAAAAATAGTAATATAATTTTGTTCCAAGAACTATGCGCAAGAATTGTTTCTGCAGGTACGGTGAAAGGAGGGCAGACAGGAGAACGCCCTTCTCAGCGCTGTCCTTGTAACTCGTGCCGTCTCCTCATCGACACCACAACCCTCCCTAGCAATCCTCTGTGGCTTTGCCTTCAGTGGATCCCAAACAAGGCTTTTCAGAAAAAGAAGAAAGAAAAAAAAAAAAAGGTATTGCTGCTTCTTCTTGTAATATTTTTCCTCTCTCTCTCCCCCCTTTTCCCCTTAAAAATGTTTACTTTCAAAAATTCCATTCCTGCAGAGATTCCTCCCAAGCTCTGAGGTCTCCGCACTCCACCCTCCTCTTCTGCAGTCAGAAAAACTGAGTCTCGATGTCTCTTTGGTCTCTTTCAGGAAAATATAATTGCAGGGGGAAAGGCCTGGAATTCAATGCTAATCCAGTCGATTTGGAAAACACTGTTTAAAGTTGTTAAAAAAAAAAAAAAAAAAAAAAAGTAACACAAACAAATAACACACAGCCCAGTATGATCCCATTCCACCCCGCGGACGCCTGATGAGAGGGTGTCTGTGGAAGAAGGAAGCATCAG
>NW_010534553.1:1384-2631 GCF_000687285.1 Phaethon lepturus | reverse complement strand
ATACACAGCAGGTCGGTGGCACTGGGGTGATGAGGGCACGAGTCTGCCCATGTGCACTGAGCTGTGCTGGGTCTCAGCATCTTCCTCTGCCCTGGTCCCTATCCTGGTCCCAAGGAGGCTCCCAGGGGATGAAGGGTGCATGCGGGGTGGGGGTCAGGGTGCTGTGCTGTGGGGTGGGGATCAGTGCGGGTGTGGGCACACTGCCACACAAATCCTACTGTATGGCCACCTCTCCCAAATCACTCACCCAGTAGGGTTTTGCCCAGCTGGATGGAGGGCAGTGAAACGCATCCAACCTCCTGCAACCCACCTCCAGGATGAAATGCTTTGGAAAGTACCAACCAGGCAGCCAGAGGCGGTTTAACTTGGTGGGAAGCGGGTAACGAAAAGCATCCAACCCCCTGCAACCCATTTCCCAGCTAAAACCCCTGGGGAAAACGCCACCAACGGGCGCAGCCTCACCATTTCCAGCGGGTCCTCGTCCCCTAGACGTTCAGGCGATGCTCCTGGGGTGCGGGGACCACGAGCTGGGGGTTTGCCCCACTCCCTGACGAGCCCCAGCTCTTATCCTGCCTTCGGCTCCACCTCCGACCCGCAGAGGGGGTGACGGTGACACGCAGCAGGGGGACACGATGTTATTAATACATTTTGCCTAATAGCACATGAAGTCATCCTGGGCTGTGGGTGGGCGTTTGCCCCCTCAGCTCTGTCCGCTGCATTTGCAGGGGATTCCAGGAACCCGGGGAGGCTCAGGCATAATTATTTCATGTCTGACTCGCGAGATGGTTTTTATCCATCTAATTGAGACTTCCTGCTCCTGTCAGCCTTGGTTAATCTCTTCAGGAAGGGAAAAAATGCACATGCATATCGCTGCTGGCTGGTGTCCGTGGCAGTGGCAGCATGAGTGCCAGACCCCCGGTGTTGTGCCGCACAAGGCTCCCGTCGTCTCCCGGTGCTGGTTTGGCGCTGCTGTCCTGATGGACTCCCTGGCCCTGGCCAGCTGGGGGACATTGTTGGAGACATGTCACCTCCCTGCTGTGCCACCCCAGGGCGCTGCTTGGGCCACTGGTTTGCAGCCAGCTGCACCAGTCCTACCAGGACACCCTGGTTGGCAGCCTACCTACACCCAGACCAACTGGGACACCACTGGTTTGCAGCCCATCTGCATCAGTCTAACCAGGGGACACTACTGGTTTGCAGCTCACTTTCACGCATTCCAACTGGGCCACCACTGGTTTGCAGCTCAC
>NW_010534553.1:1024-1290 GCF_000687285.1 Phaethon lepturus | reverse complement strand
GCAGCCTGTGGGCATTGCTGTGGGGTGAGCCCCACGCAGAAGGGTTTTGCCCCAAAGTTACCCCCTTAGCAGCCGGGCAGGCACCTGTGTGAGACGAGTTGGGTGCTCAGCCCGGAGGGCTGGCTGGGGCGAGGAGCCAGGGCACCCGGGGCTGGGGCTCAAACCGCTGTGGTTCTTGCCCACCCCCATGGCCGCAGGGTGACCCATCCCGTGCAAGCCTCTCTGGTGGGGGCAGGGAGAGGAAATAACGCCGGCCCTGTTTCTCC
>NW_010534553.1:453-767 GCF_000687285.1 Phaethon lepturus | reverse complement strand
CAGCCGGCAGCGAGCGGCCAGGACAGGCATCCCAGCCAGCTGGGGTGGACAAGGGGCACGCTTGGCTGAAGAGCTGGCCCCAAACCCTGCGGGCATCTCCGGCAGCACGCCAAGAAACATGGCATCTCTCCGTGAGCGCAGCTTTAATATCATGGCATCTCCCCCGCGCTGGTACACATATACGTTCGCTGTATACAGATATACACAGAGAGTGGCGGTACATATGGGTGCTGCGGAGGTCCCCTGGCAGCCCACAGCCCCACAGCCCCCAAAGTGGCAGGGGGGGCGGACCCCACCCGGCCCCGGGGGTGGGG
>NW_010534553.1:0-378 GCF_000687285.1 Phaethon lepturus | reverse complement strand
CAGCCCCCAAAGTGGCAGGGGGCACGTCCCCAGTCGGCCCTGGGGCTGGGGACCCCTGAGAGCCGACATCGCTTTCACAAAGCCTTTGAGAGTGAGCATAGGCGAGCAGGAACCTCTTCTAACATAGCACCATCCTCAGGGTTTCCCCGCCAGGCCAGGGGGTGCAGGCGAGCCCCCCCAGATTAAGGAGAGATGTGCTGCTGGCAGGCGTGCGAGCTGGCGGATAGAGCACGGAGAAAGCCTCCAGCCTCCCCACAGGTCTTTGCCAAACCATCGCAGCCGCAAAAGGGGAACTGGGCCCCGGTTGAGGTTAAGGTGAAATTTATTCAGATGGAGCCAGCTACAGGGTGGGGGGGTGAGGGATGCTGTGCAGGGAGC
>NW_010534552.1:0-849 GCF_000687285.1 Phaethon lepturus | reverse complement strand
AACCAGGAAGGCTGGAGGCTGGCATGGGGCATGGGCTGGCATGGGACACGGCATGGGACACGGCATGGGGCCATGGGACACGGCATGGGGCCATGGGTTGGGGTGGTCATGGACTGGTATGAGTCATGGGTTGCCATGGGATGGCATGGGTCTTGGGATGGCATGGGTCATGGGTCGGCATGGGTCATGGACTGGTATGGGACATGGGTTGCCATGGGGCATGGGTCGCTATGGGCCATAGGATGGTATGGGTTATGGGTTGGTATGGGCCATGCAATGGCATGGGTCATGGTTTGCCATTGTGTCATGGCTTGGTATGGGTCACGGGATGGCATGGGTCATGTGTCGGCATGGGTCCTGGGACAGCACAGGTCAGGGGCTGGCACAGGCCATGAGCTGGCGTGCTGGAGGGCCCAGCCCTGGCTGGTGGGAGGAAGCAGCATGGGGAGCTCAGCCTCCTGCTCGCCCATGAAGCTCTCCAGGACCTGTGTGGCTGGGACAGAAGGGGTGGCAGGACACCGTGACACCTCGCAGTGCCACCCCATCCCGGCACGGCTGCAGATGCTGCTGCGCTACAGGGGACCCGGGCGATGGCTTTTCCAGGGTAGGACACGAATCCCCCTCCAGTGCTGGCCACCAGCCCCGCCACAGCTACCAGAAGGGGGTTTGTCGTGGCCACTCACGTTGCTGTTCTTGCCCGACAGGATGCACTCCTCGATCCTCTGCTGGGACGCGGGCCAGTGGATCTGCAGAGACACCAGCCCAGGGGAGACCAGGGCTCCCACTTGGCCCCATCTCTTCCCCACCAGCACCAGCGATGACCATCAAGCTCTTGCCCCAGCATCCGCA
>NW_010534551.1:3615-8983 GCF_000687285.1 Phaethon lepturus | reverse complement strand
CCTGTGGCACTCGGGGGGAGGAGGCAGAGTAAATGGGGAGCGAAGTTGAGCCCGTGAAGAAAGGAGGGGTGGGCGGAAGATGTTTTAAGATTTGTTTTTATTTCTCATTTTCCTACTCTGATTTGATTGGTAATAAATTAAACTGATTTCCCCAATTCGAGTCTGTTTTGCCTGTGATGGTAATTGGTGAGTGATCTCTCCTCATCTTTATTTCAACCCATGAGCATTTTGTTATATTTTCTCCCCCCTGTCCAGCTGAGGAGGGGAGTGACAGAGCAGCTTTGATGGGCACCTGGTGTCCAGCCAGGGTCAAGCCACCACGGTAGAGTATGTGCCCAATTGAAAAGACTCCTCCACACACTCTGGATGAAAACCTGTTATGAGTTTCCTGTTCACCTTCCTTCATATGCCGTTCCCAAGAATGGGACACCTCGGATACCTTGTGTGTATGAGATAGGTAACTCAGAATGAGATTGATTTCATGTAACTTTGGTTGTTTACAACACAGAAAGCTGGATATGAACTAGTTACTTTAGGATCCTGTAGAGTCAACAGAGAAATAAACACTACAGCATGATTCCTCTAATGAAAATGTCTAGTTTAGGATGAAATAAACTGCATGGCCTAAAGGGCTTGTATCTCTTCAACGGCTCTGTGGGGGGTCACCAATGACAAGCTCAGATACAGACATCTACTTCTGCACAACTGAATTCCACCCCTGCATAGGTTCAAGGAGAAAATCTAACCTTATTCTATACAGTTAAAAGTTAAAATGTGCTCTTGCAGTAATGGAAAGTATTATTAACAGGTGAAACAATTATCAGAGTCTTTCTTTATTTCATCAGTTCAGTTGTGAGGTTGCTAATCTACAAGCCACCTCAGAACTGGCATATTCTGAAAAGCTCTTGAGAAATTAGTTTCTTCATTCTGTTACTTAAAACAGCAACTCCAAGGTCTGGAGCTGAGGTTCTGAGTACTTTTTCCTTTTCTAGTTAAACTGCGACCCTCGCCCCCCCCCAGATGAAGTGTGTCTCTCCTGTTAATCATTTAAAATGCCTGGCCTCTCTACCCAATTTAATGTTACACATCTTCTATAAAATGTGTATAGCAATATTCACCCTCGTCTTATTGTGAATACGAAGAAGACAATCTTAGTATGTAGACATACTAATTCTTAGCACATCTACATTCTCAAAAAAGTGCTGGAATATACGTGAATGAAACAGAGAGGAGAGTTAGTGGTAAGAAGCACCATTTTTTATACTCTTTCAGAGACAGGATTTCGTAATCTGAAGCAGGCTGTCTTTAAGGCATAGACATCTTATTTTGAACCTATCTAACTAAATGCATCCTTCCATCTTCCTTCACCTAAAAACATTATCTTTTTTTTTTTTTAATCTCTAATATGCTGTGTAACTGTCAAATTTATTCTACCTTCACATTATACCAACCAAACACTCTCCCTTCAATCTCTCTCCCCTTTGCTGCCAGTCCTTCCAGCTGGAATTTCTTCTTTTATGTTCACTCTTCTTTTGATCCCTTCTGCAAAGGTCAAAATCATCGTCTGATTCACAAAGTCAACACAGATTAGTATAAAAAACTCAGACAACTTTCACAATCGGTTCCTTTGCACACCATTATACACTTTTTTTTTTTTAAATAAAACACCTCTACCATGTCACAACGCCTCTCCTGAAAAGTATTGTAAGAGTCTATCTACAGTGCACAACCTTCTCTCTCCTGGACTGACGAGGGGCCACAGGCTCCCCATCACTCATTAGCCTCCCCTGCCCAGTGCACTAACTCTTCCTGTCAAACGTGCTACCCTCACTCTCTGCTGCACACCAGAGAGCAGGACACCATGCTCAGGCGCCATGCACACAGTACTACGAAATGCTTCAGATAATCTTCTCCGTCAGCTTTCCCTTCTGCAGCTTTGAATGGGTTAGTATCATCAGTAAGCTTTGTCACCTCAGAAGTACGTTTTGTAATTTCTGCCTGTTCTCACTTATTTATGGATGGATATTTATGCAGACCATGAAAGAAATCCTTCCTTCCTTGTAACCTCCCACAATAAGAAATTGGAAGAACTGAAAACTGGCAATGAATTTCAACTTTCAACTTCTAATCTTCTAATACTTATTTATCTATCAACCAGATGACTGTCATCTTCCTATATCTTCTTTAAATGCCTTTGGTGAGGACATTTAACAAAAAGCTTTTTTGGAAATCCCACTGTATGTACCCAAGCTCCTGTATGTTTGTGATTCCTTTAGAAAACTAATAGATTTCCAATGTCTGACCACATCTTCCACCTCTGCTCTTTATGAGAGCCTCCACCAGCCTGCCCAGCACAGACACCAGATGTTGTTCTCTACAGTTCCACAGATCTTGCCCAGACTTCTTCTCTCACATTTACACATTCCTCTGGCAGTTTTAAACAATTAATCATTAAATATTTAATCCTGGAATTCTTTTAGGGATCTAAGGTGAATACGGTAATGCCTTGGTTATCTGTGAACAGCAGTTCATTTGTTGCTCTGTTCAAAATTCTTCTACAAAGGTTTCAATATGACAGAGATTTTTGAACCAACCCCCATAAGGATGCTTTCCTTTGTGCGAAACAAACTTTTTCAGCTCCTCCATGACAAACGCAAATGTCAAGAGTTCATTCATTCATTTGGTCTTCTCCAGGGTAAGTGATGTATAAGCACACTATTTACACTTGGGCCGTCTATTAGCCTTGCAGCCAACAGCTTCCTGGAAGCTTCCTGTACATGATGTGTTTCAAAAGGATTTATTTGTTAAATTGCATTTATTTATTAATTGGCAAGCAAGTCATTACTCAACATATTTTTTTTTAATCTGATTTCATTTTTATATTTCATTTGCCAGGTTTTACGTTCTTCTATGTAATTATATATATTATATATAAACTTATATATAAATAAGTTCCTTATTTGTAGAGGACATAATTCAGTCTTTGAATGATAAATGATTCATTCTTTGCATGATAATATATCATTCCTGGAATGACACATAGTTATTTTGAATTGTTTTTTATCTTTTAAGTCACTCCTTACTCACAATGGATTTTACTGGATTATATTTTTTCTATGTTGCTTTAACAGGATATTTTTTAAGGTGTTATGTGCATTTCCTCTGAGATTCCAAGATGATATGTTTAAACATCTGTCTGTACAGATATATCTCTTTGCTGTCCCTTTTAATTTCTTTTACAGAAGATTTCTTTTTTATTTTTTTATTTGCTATTTTTGGAAATCAAACCACTATGATGGTGTTTGAAGGTTTCTGTTTTATTTTCTTTTGATTTTGTTTTGTTTACTTTTGTTATTCCTGCAGTGATGCGTCTTATAGTCACTGGTACAAAGAAGGTCTTGGACAACACTGCTTTGAACCAGGACCTGCACGCAGATCAGGACGACCTGTGCATTTCCTCACCAGCTGCCATTTACTGCAGTCATTAACATCATGGCTTAAAATTTAGTCTCAGCATCACACTCCAAAGAAAGATTTATCCAGATGATACAGAGGTAATTACCATCTTTCATTATTACTGTGTTCCTGTCCTGAGAGACCCTCTGATCTCCTAAAACATACCACAGTCATGATGGAGAGGTACAGGGATCAGTGTACAGTTCAAATGCAAGACGTTTCCCAGATTCACCTTGGAGCGTCAATCCATGCAGATTCTGTGCTATTTACTGAAAGTTAGAAGTTAGCATAAATCATGCAGTCTTTCAGATAGTTGGCTATGATGAGCTGCCTCTATTAATTCTTCATTCATCTTGCCATATGTATGATTTCTTGCTAATTCAACCTTCTTGTATTTACACTAGTGAAATTAGGCCCATTCAAAAATCATGTGGCAACTTGGCATAAAATCTTTAACAAATTATTCTTTTTCAAGGGTATCTGAGAACTCTTGGATCATTAATGGATCCAGTTTCCCACACTGCATGACAATTACAGAGACCAAAGATACTCCAATTAAATCAATATAAGGCTGTTCATTTTTGTAAAAAGAAATTTCCCACCTTCCCACTCTTCCCTTCCCTTCTTCTTTCTACCACCTCTCTGGGCAACCTGTGGCAGGGTTTCACCTCCCTCATTGTGAAAAATGTCTTGCTTCTATCTGGTCTAGATCTAGCACAGGGAAACAGAAGTGAGAAGTCTCTATTTTCAGGGACAGCTATTTGATTCATCCAAAGACAGGCCACACAAACCATCTGGCTTTTCCAAAATGTCGCTTGCAGATATCAATGTAGGTTTAACCAGAGCTTGATGCTCAGTGTCAAAGTAGTAGAGAATGAGCAATTCAATAATAATTGCAGAAGAGTCCTCAGATTTCACATATTAATCTAAGTCTAGTAGAAAACAATTTCTAAGAGATACCTTTGCTGCAAAAAGATTAATTTTAATGGCAGGAAAAATTTCTTCACTCCTAAATCTATTCTAGTTACCAGAATAACAGGCTGTTAGAAATACCTACATCAACATCATCAATGAACAACAAGCCAAACCAAAACTCAACCAATGTAAAACACATATATAAGATTTTATGAAACCACTTTATGAAAAGATACAGCCATCATTTGGTGAATGACATGCAAAATATTCATATAGGACTCCTCTCAATTCAATGTTATGAGACTATTACTGCTGCACGGAGCTTTAAGTGAACTATTTTATAAACTTTCTCTTCTACAATGCCTCTTATAAGCAACATACAGATAGGTGTCCTGCATCATGATGTGTTTTGCAATTACACATATACACAGTAAATATACAAAGCTATACTCCTTTTCCTGCCTTTTGTTTTTTTATGCAGCTTTTGCTGCATTCATTGTAAAATTAGATTTGTTAAAGGCCATTATATTTAAAATAATAACACTTCTCAATATATTCACTTAAATCCTCCTTAAGTATAGAAATTATGAGAGACATCTGGTTCCAACTGAGACAGGAAATGTCTTTGCTGACATGGCATCATATTTATTTCAAAGAAGTCTAAGGGTGATATTGGGAACTACAGATGAATGTATTTAATACAGTATCAGACAAACTGGTAAAAAGCAATAATAAGCAACAGACTAGTAAGAAAACAGACAAATACGGTACATTGGGAAATAATCTTCTTGCCTGTTTCCTTTCCCCATACATCTCTGGTTGTACAACGGCCTAAGTAGATGGGCAACATGCTGTTCCAACAGCAGCGGAGCTAGCAAAGCCTGGTTTCCTACAGATTTGTGTCCTGTGTCTCCATATTCTCCTCTACCCAGTTCCTAATCTCCTCCCTCGCACTCCACATCCAAGCTGCTATCTGTGATATAAGCCACCAGAGCTC
>NW_010534551.1:0-3584 GCF_000687285.1 Phaethon lepturus | reverse complement strand
AGGCACAGGGCAGGTTCCCTCTGACTGGCCACTCGGCAGGTGAAATAGAGCAGTTCACTGCTGAGTTTGGGCTGAAGCACTTTCCTAGGGCTGTCCTTCAGCAGTCTTTCTGAACAGCATCAGGTGTTTTTCCTTGCTACTGCCTTCTTCACATGTGCCCGTGTAAGCACTGATGTATTGTCATCCATGGGTGGTTTTTTTTTTTTTAAGAAGTTGGCTTGGTTCCCCAGCCTAGTTCACTGCTAGTTCAAATGCAGGGAGGGAAGGAATGCTTTCAGTGATATTGTCAGCTAGCGTCAGCATAAAATGAAAGTGCCTGTCAAAGTAGAGGCTCAGCTTAAGTGTCTACCAAAAGTCAACCACCCGTAGTTGGGAAATGCACTACTTCTCTGAGATCACTACCCGTGTGTCAAATTTGGTAGCGCTTGATCAATTTAAGCGTTTAAAAGTTATCAAGAAGAAACTAACAGATGAATGAATTGGCAATTACAGCACATAGCCCACTTCTTTAGGAAAATAAGCTATAAATTATATATATCATAGAATCACAGGATCTTTGGGTTGGAACGGACTTTTAAAGGTCATCTAGTACAACCCCCCCCCCGCAATGAGCAGGGACATCTTCAACTAGAGCAGGTTGCTCAGAGCCCTGCCCAACCCGACCTGGAATGTTGCCAGGGATGAGGCATCTACCACCTCTCTGGGCAACCTGTGGCAGGGTTTCACCACCCTCATTGTGAAAAATGTCTTGCTTCTATCTAGTCTAGATCTGCCCTCTTTTAATTTAAAACCATTACCCCTTGTAGTATCACAACAGGCCCTGCTAAAAAATCTGTCCCCATCTTTCTTCTCAGCCTCCTTGAAGTACTGGAAGGCTGCAATAAGGTCTCCCCGGAGCCTTCCTTCTCCAGGCTGAACAACCCCAACTCTCTCAGCCTTTCTTCATAGGAGAGATATTCAATATATACGCACGCAAACATGAAGACACATCTATCTGTATGTCTATACATACACTTAATGGTAGGCTGGAAGGCTGTGGCTAGAAGGCGGGTATGTTTTATGGCACACCATGTAGTCATGGTGCCCAGACTGTCCTAAGTAGGAGTTCCGTTTGAGCTCGCTCCTGGGAACCCATGTCTACTTGGGTCACCTCTGGGATACACTGGTCCCAGTGCCTTACTGAGAATCTTCTGATTCCTTGGCATAGATATAACCTGAAGATTCTTTCACACTTAACAAAGAGATTTTTGTAACAGTTTTGGACAGCTGACTAAAAATATCAGCACGGAACCAAATAATGCCGAGGAACTATTAGGTATATATATATTCCAGGCACAGCTGTCTCTTGAACAGTACATGAAACTCAAAATCCCTTCCTCAGTAAGGATACAGCAGAATGTGAAAAGTACAGATAAAGCTAACAAGAATGATTTGGGGGCAGGAGAAAGCTTACATATGGAGTATGTAAGATAAAGATTAGGATAAAGATTAGGACTCTTCAGCTTCAAAAAGAGCCATCTGAAGGTGGTACACAGTAAAGGGCCTTATTTATAGTGTTGGAAAATGTTTTGCTGGCTGTGGTGTGTGGGGACATGTCAGATTGAATTGCCACGTTCCCTGGTGTACTAGAACACACTTGCAGGCACCTCCAATAGCAGGACACTCAACACAAATACCAACCAGCTGGTTTCTTCCAGCCTTATGTTCTACATAATGAGGCAACAAGCTCAAACCAAAGAAAAGGGTGCTCTTTCTCATACAACACATAGTTATATTGTGGAATTTGCTCCCTCAGGAAGGTTGGGTGCTAAAGCTATGACAGATTCCAAAAAGCATCAGATATACTCATGTTTCCACCAGTGACAATTAGATGCAATGGGCTTGACACATAGCCTGCCTCAGGATATCCCTGAAACACTGGTGAGATAGATAGCACACTCAAGACAGTTCTCTCTCATTCATTTTTAAAAATTATTTCTTTAAACCTCTGTAAGAAGCAGAATAATGGGTCACATGGACCTAAGGTCCGACTTCAGTATAACCATGGTTATTTTCCTGCGGTTGTGTTGAGGAGTGGGAAACAGAGAGGTTTGTCTCTGTTGCACACTGTTGAATGGTATGTCATGAAGAAGACAGATATAACTGGTCTACATTATTGCTCTCCGGTGCTGGCCACATAAGAGAAATGCACTGCCACTTTGCCCTTAGGAAAGCACAAGAACCCCACTGTGGTTTTCAGAATTACTCAATTATTGGATTTGAGACTCCAGTTCCTTTATATCTCTGCTTCCATAAGGAACAATACACACAATGGGCTTTAACAACCTATGCTAGACATCGTTCTGCTGTCTCAGATAGTATCACCAATTTCAGAGAGTCTGGACGAGACCGAAGCCTTCCCCTTTTTCCCTGTAGCCTTTGTGCACTGGGACTCAGCTGCACTGAACAAGGTGGTGGAAAGAGGAGGCTTCCCTTTTGTGCACATGGCAGGGTAGGTAGAGGATTCAAAATTTAATCATATATAAAAATATGTACATATATATGTATGTATAAATATATATATACAATTTATGCAGAAGAGCTATATTAAAATAATGTTAAGGTTATGAAGAAAAGCTCTTAAAAGTTAGAAAATTCCATTAGTAATTCTGCACAATGTTTACATTGTTCAGTCCTTCACAGGAATTAAAAATAGGTTCATGTTTTTTTTCCACAGGATCTTGCCCCATTAAAGCAGGTGATTGCTGTAAAATTAATAAGCAGTTATTTGTTCAATACTTACAGTTCAGTCTCTTGCCCTGAGCTTTATTTATGGCACTCTATACAAGCACCTCCCTAAAAATTTCTGGGTAGAAGCAGCTGAAAATCTTCCAAATAAACCCACCCTTTTGTCAAAAGGTGGCAGACTTTCAGCATGAAGAAATTTCATTTGGAAAAAAGAGAGAAAGAAAAAAAAAAGGAGAGAAGGAAGGAAGGAAGGAAGGAAGGAAGGAAGGAAGGAAGGAAGGAAGGAAGGAAGGAAGGAAGGAAGGAAGGGAGGGAGGGAGGGAGGGAGGGAAAAAGCCCTGTTTTAAAAGCATTTTGATTATTTTGTGATTTTTTTGTATTTTCAAAATGGAACATATTTTCTTTTGTCATTAAAGACAAAATTTACTCTTGTATAGATATCTTATAAATTAAATCCCCCTCCAAAGATTTTACTTTCATGACAGAAAGAACATTTTAAGCTTAAAATTTTTCTTCCAAAATTTTGTTTCACCAAAAGATAATTATTTTTTTCTAAATTGCAGTGGGGTGAAGCTAACTTCCAATTTTTTATTTTTTTTCCATGAACCAGTAATTCCCATAGAACTTTATTTCTTGGTTTTATGGTGCTCATTGCCATAGGTCCTGAGTGTTTCACATTATTAAATAATTTCCACAGTGCTTCTGTAGAAGACAGGGATTTTTTGAAGCCTATTTTATAAAGGGTTAAGTAAATAAAGGTGAGACGGGATTCAGGTACAACCTTAGTGTGTATGATGAAACAGAAGCTTGTAAATGTGAAGACTATTTAAATTACAGAATCACAGAATCACAGAAAC
>NW_010534550.1:5544-22884 GCF_000687285.1 Phaethon lepturus | reverse complement strand
GTCTTCGGATCCCAGACCAGCCTCGGCGGTGCCTGAAGAAGTGATTTGTTTTATCGCTCTCGGGGATTTTCACAGCCGTAAACTCTTCTCACCACGGCCTTCCTGTCCATTTTGTCACCTTAAACATCCCCCTGGGCTGGGCTCCGTGCACAGCAAGGCCCGGCCCAGCCCAGCGCCGTGCCGTCACCGGCAGCACGGAGCTTAGGAGCGGCCTGTAAGAAAGATGGGGACAGGCTGTTTAGCAGGGCCCGTAGCCATACGCCAAGGGGTGACAGTTTTAAACTAGAAGAGGGCAGAGTTAGACTAGAGCTAAGGCAGAAAATTTTCTCAATGAGGGTGGTGAAATCCTGGCCCAGGTTGCCCAGAGAGGTGGCAGCTGCCCCATCCCTGGAAACATTCCAGGACTGCTTGGACGGGGCTCTGAGCACCCTGGTCTGGTTGCAATGTCCCTGCTCAGGGCAGGGGGGTTGGACTAGGTGGCCTTTGAAGGTCCCTTCCCACCCAAACTGTTCCATGATTCTGTGAGCTACGGCAGGGCTGCCAACCCGCGAAAGAGGACAGGACACAGCTGGGAGCAGCCGACCTGGGGCTCTGCCTCCGTGTCTCACCAAGCAGAGCCCGGCAAAGCCAGACACACGTCACGAAATGAGCGCTCTGCATCGCTCCTTGCGACCCCCTTCACTGTTACCCTACCAAGTAACCAACTCCAGCTTATCCACAGGAAGCGCTACAGGGAAATTTGGAGAAACAGAAGCTTTAATACTCTTATTTTATGAAATCCTGTACTGGTGAACATCCCCAAAACTACGACCCGCTATATATCATATAGTTTTGCTTATGAAGTATATCTTCAGAACATTTTTGAAGCTCTTAAGGTTTGATTCTGCACTAGAATTAAGCCCTTTGTTGACATACTGCTCTAGAAGACGACACTTTTTTGGGAATCGTCATTTGCACCTTTCCAGGCTGGTATACAACGTGTTGTCTCGGTCTCAGCCTGATTGCAATAGCTCCAGAGGAACCCAACCTGCAAAAAGCAGGCCTGAAAAATACAACATAAAACAGTGTTGGCTCCCAGTAAATAGTTAACTTCTTTCACTCTGCAGTTCTCCCAGGACGTGTCGCATTTCCCTCCAGACAGACAGAAACCCCCTGGCTACGCCAGGAGCCGCAGGCGGCCTGCGAGCAGATCCACTGCAGTGCCCTGAACTGACCCACTCATGACCAGCGGATGCACTGCAGGGCACCTTCTGCAGACTCGTAATGTTCCGAAAGAAGACTACAAAGCTGTGCCCCCCCCCCCCCCCCCCCGTCAATTTATTGTGCATTAAAGGGAACTGGAAAGACGCTGACGGGTCAGGGAAAATTCCCGTTTCTGTCATATATTTCCATTGTTTTGAAGTTACAGAGAATGAACAGCAGTGGGGTGCATTAAGATCAAGTTTGGCTTCTGCTGGCAACGACGCACCTTCCCAGATCTCCTTGGGTACCATAAATATAGTCTGAGAACTAAGTCATTCCTTCAAACGGGTTTTCTCAGGGATTTCCTATCTCACCAGCCAGGAGATTTCCACAGGACTAAGGAGGGCTCCCTGAATTGCACAGTCATTCTTGACAGGTAGAAAATACATCCTGAGGATCACAGATTTTGTCCTAAATCGCTGTTTAAACGAGTGCTGCACCTTCAGCTTTTTTCAAGTCTTCACCAATGAAACAAGGATATTTCATCAACAGCGACTGGCAGAAGAGAGAATGTGCAGCGACAAGTAGAGGGGATGGGAATTTTTTTTTAAAAGAGGCAGTAAGTCTACAATGAGATTTTTTAAAAGCTATACTGATGACTGCAAGGATTTGCTGCTTTCTTTTCACATTGCAGAGTCCGACAACCGGTAACATCTAATTATCTTAGCTGAGAATACCGGCATGCCCAGATGTGCTATACTGCTCTTATTTTATACCTTATATGCTTCATACCTCATAGGAGGGACACCTATGTGGTATGTTAGTACGATTAGGGCGTTATTGTTACGCCTAACCACACTCTTCCACTTCTGATTTCTTTTTCTTCACCCGTATTCCGTGAATTATTTGTTCAAACACATAAAGATGATAAAAGCTTGGACTTCTGACTGGCTACAGATTGATATTCTCTAACGTAGTTGTCATTGACCTTTTAACAGATGTGCAAAGAAAAACATGTAGGGAGAGGAGAGAAAAATGTAGATGGGAAAGAAGACAACTACTACTTTAGTCTTCATGCTTAATTTGTGTCTTAGTACCTCCACACAGTTTTAAATACATTTTTAGAGCAGGGAGATTATTTTCATCCAGGGAGACAAGAGTTTGAGAAATGACCTCTGATTCTGTGGGGAAAAATTCCCCACTTATAATTTACTGAATTGATTGTATTTGCATATCTAGATGCAACTAGATTAGGGCTATTAATTTTGTTTTTCATCACAGCTTTTTTTCTTGTCATTGTTTTTTGGTATTTGGAAGAGCACTCCTGGGAGAGGAAAGGGCACCAAGCCCGGGCGCGCTACATGATATTAGTCGATTAATCAGAAGTGCTGGGATGGAGAGGCAGACTTTCAGATACAGGAATAAAACCACTTTGTTCTCGTCGCGACAAAAGTTTCTTGAGGCGTGACTGATGTAGGGCACCTAGCTGTGTGATCCAGCCTTCTTCACCAACAAGACCAAACAACTTACCGACTCCGAAGAGCTACGAGACAAAGGTCATTCAGAACCTTAGACTTAATGCTCAGCCACATTTGTCAAAATGGCAGTGTTTCGAGGTACACAGGCAGGACTTTTTTTACCCTGCGTGAGTACAGCACTTCAGAGAGCTCCTTGTGTGCTTCCGAACACTTCAGAAATGCTGCATAAAATCATACAGCTGTTTTGAAAGTCCTGGCCTGGGTCTCAAAAGCTGCATTCCGTGATTTTAGACTGGCATCATCAAATAGAAATTCTCTCATTACTATATTAAATAACAGCAGTTCAGCCTCAGTTACATTTGTCTCTGTATTGAGCCCAGAACAGTTTTGTTTTTAAAGGCACCTGCATTATATTTTGCTTTTTTCTTTTTTTTTTGTCTAGGCTGTCAAAGCAAACAAGAGTTCATTTTTCTCCATTACCACTGACTGCTTGCAAGTTGCTTTTCCAGAAGTATTTCATAAAGGCTACACATATTGCTCTCCAAACCATACCGTCAAAGCTAAGAACAATAAAACACTAATAGAGGCAAGTAGAGATCCTGAGACACCAGTCTGAACTCCTTTAGGTCCTAGGAAATAGAACTAGTTTTGCCTGATCCTTAACCTTTCTTTCTGGACCAGTCAGAAGGATCTCGTATTTTCTTAAAGCGGGTATTCAGAAGCCGTAAGACACAAGAAATCAAAACACAGCCAAACCCTGACCGTACAGGGCCCTCCCATCCAATGGAGGATAAACCCCACATAATTATAAAGTCTTCTATTTTAATCCTGTAAATTTTCTGTGCTAGCAATCTCTGAAACAATGGAAAGTCAAAAAGAAAATCTTCTACAGTAAAATTGAGGTACAGAAGCTGTTACGAACATTTTCTCTGATAACCCAGCCCATGGGTTAGATAGATAGATAGATAGATAGATAGATAGATAGATAGATAGATAGATAGATAGATAGATAATATAAAAACCATTGTCAGTTGCTGGGATCACCGAAACTGAACTGGCTGCATATGCTTACAACTATTCCTGGATCATGGGAAACTTCTTCAAGTAAGTGCATCCCTTACCTCTTCATTGTAAGTAGAGGGGTGTGATCAAAGGGCAAAAGTTAGAGAATAATATGAAGCTAAATCCAAAACCAGCTCATCTGTCACTCTCACTGAACAGCTGGAGAACCTCTGCCATTGAGGAAGGAAGTTTGAAGACAAAATCAGAGCATTCAACAGTAGCACCTGCAAATGGCTCTAGCACACTTAGTAAAATCAGGTTGCTCAAAAAGGTTCATGGTATGAAGTCCCTTGAAAATTCAGCGAATCTGAGTAAGCCTGCACTGCAGCATATGCTGCCTGCCCCCTTTTTCACCCAAAATGTGGGAAAAGGAATGGTTTCTCTTTATAACACCAACAGAAAACACCACAAAAAAGGCTCCAGAAGACTTAAACTTGACTTAACGTTTTAATCTCAGGAATCAATAGTCTTATTTGCCAGTAATATTAGAGAAAATTACCACTTCATCCGAACAAGCATCCATGCTTTTTTTTTTTTTCCTACTGGAAAACTATAAACATATGTTTCATTTCCTACCAGGGAGATTAGAGTTGTAGACATCTCACAGAGGAAGAGGATGGCTTTCTGAGTTTCACTGAAGAGCCACAAAGCCACACGCCAACACCGACACACAGACCCCCCCACAAAAGATGGAGAGGTAGGATCTGCTGCGCTCCATCAGGCGCTGGTGCAGGGCCCAGCATCCCTAAAGCCTAAAGCCATCAGAAAACAAGAATAGCTATGTGAACCACTGGAACCAAACACCTGGTTCAGTCTCACACCTGACCTCAGTTTCAAAACCAGGTTTTCATCAATACTGAATAGAGGAAGGAACACTGCGTATTATTATGCACTGAGTAAGTTCTCATTACTTAAAGGTTCTTCAGAGCACTTTAAATAAAAAAAAAATCCTAGGAGAGTTCAAGCAGGGAGGACTCTGCCCATCACTTCTCTTTTCCTGCATTCCATCAACGAGGTGCTGCTACGTGACGTAATGCCTGAAGAACCAGTTCCAGCTGTATTTTAACTAAAAATATTCACAACTCATAATAAGTATCTACAGAATGCAGTGAAGCTGACTGCTAATTTCCTATCTCACATATCTTTCCCTCCAGTTTCTCACAGGTTGCTATGGCTGCTGAGGTCCACATCTCCGTAGCTCTCAAAACTATATCTAACACTCACAAAACGTAAATTATGCACTAAATAAAAATACGTGTGAGAGAAAGAGGGAAGTGGTTCAGGGAGAAGTGCTGAAGGGAAGAAAAGCAAATCACTGGCTTACGCAATACAGGTATAAGACACACATAGCAACTGAACTATGTTCACCCTGAGCAGAACTACAGCAGAAGGGAGATTCAATGAGAATGAAAAGCAATCAATCCGGATCCACAACTGTATGATTTCACCAGATAAAAAAAACAAAGATACAGAATAATTACCAGCTAAGTGGACTAAGTAGAAATTTCCTGTACGGTTATTACATGTCTTTATGTTATCATTACATAATCTCTTCAGTGGCGTCAAGACGCATTGTATTTTCCTCCAGTTACCCAGTCCTGGCCCCTCCAGAGCGCAGGACGCTGCACGGGGACGCACTGCCTCGCTTGTTCTGTGCAAGCACTGCTTTTACGTTACCAAAGCCGGACACACAACTTGGAGGTGCAGTGATAAAATGTATTGGTAAAAATGTAAATACCGATGTTTTAAAGCTTACACATAGCTTCTTGTAAGCTGAGCCAGTAAGTTTTCATTACCACGTTTTGGGGTTTTTTATATTCAGCGCACTTAAGCAAAATTATAGCTCATTTTAGAACTGCATCTGAGCAAAAAGAAAAGTTTACCAAAGAGTATGTCAAGTTTCCCACCCACATTTGTTGCAATTAATGCTTCCCAGTAATCTTGTAGGTATACCTCAGTATTAGTTTACATGAAAAATTGAACAGTAACAAGGAAATTATGCATTTACATTTCTCATCATATTTTTCATCGTCCCCTGTTCCTCTTCCCAACTTAACTGTTCATGTTTCCCTTTCTTTCCACCTCAGAATGTTTGACTGTAAAATCTCATGTAAAGATTTATTTCTAAGAAAACAGTCTATTTTGCTTCCCAAACCCTGAAATTTGGGCACAAGTGACAACTGTGACTTCCAAGCCCGCCTGAAGGACATCTTACTTCATTATTGTACCCGAAACTAAGTTGAAGTAGTGAGCAGATTCTTCTTACCTGTTTGTGAGCATGATCATAAGAGTTAATGTGATTGTCAAACTCCTGGTGTTTATAGTACTGCTTGTCACAGAGTTCACAGTAGAAGTTGGCTTTAAGATCTTCCAGAGCTTTTGCTATCGTGTTTTTCTTTTCAGCATAATCCTGGAGGGGGGCGGGAAAAAGTAATTTTAGTTTTGCCTTTGATGCTGCAAATGGATTTTGTGCTCTGCAGTTGATCATATTTGTAAACATTTACACACCTCTGTAACTAAAAGCCTTCATGTATTTGCTGTGTTACATTGCACATATTCACTCTATCTGCTGAGAGGCTGAAGATTTGCACACTTAATTTGCTATACGGCTGCCAGCTCCCCTTCGGGGCTCCGTCAGAGGCTAGAAGAATTACCCCAGGTTCTGTCCAAATACAAGTATTTATCATGCTGAAGGCTTTTTTTGAGTTAATTTCGATCCAAGACTAACTGCTCTAAAAATCTACTAGGTAATATACCCAAACAGAATAAGCATGAAGATACAAACTGCAGTAATTTACTTATCAGGCTTTTACAAGAAAGTGCGATCACTAAAAAGAAAATAAAATTAAAGAAACCCTATTGGGTCCTTCTCGAACGCGTGCACACGTGAAAATATGGGGAACGCTTTCATAGCTGAGATGGAATGAGCATCTTCCACAGCTTTGTTATCCCGTATCAGAAGGACAGACACGCATCTCCGTTTACCATACATTAGCAAAAGCATTACAAACCACCTTGCTTATCATTTATGAGCAAATTATATACAAGTAATATTTATTAATTTCCTAAATACATTGATGATAACATGGCCTGTTCTGAAAGAGCATGGAAATGGTCTGTCATCTCAAATTAGTTTAATACCGGCTAAACACTGAACATGTACAACTTCAGTGCAGTGACTCCTGCTTTTGTGAGTCACACCCTGAAATTCCAAATGCGGCAAACACTGTTTACAAAAATACACCTCTTGGATTTGTTTCACAAAATATCATCACTCTTTGGAACTGCCCCTAAATTCCTCTTGTTTCTGTCTTGTTCGGTTAGATTAAGATAAAAGATGATCTCATAATCAGAACACCCAAAACTGAGTTAATTCGGGGAAAAAAGTCCCATTTGCTAGCAGTTTTCACAGCTTAGGACTTGTATCCTCCCAATATATTCTGGGAGTTTAAAATGCAGAATTTATTTTTATCAGATGAGAATATTTTCATAACAATGATGCTTATTAACAAGAGAGAGGAATAACAGCCATATAATTAGAATTATATCCACAAAGTACGTACTTAAAATAGCACTTTAAATGTAATTCAGCATGATCGGACCACTAGCAAACACTGTTAATTCATTCCCAAACTGAGGTACCTCCTTATCAAAATTTTGTTCATTAAAAGAACTGCAGAAGTGGTGTTTTGAATACTGGCTGACACGTTTCCAAAATTCTAAAGGAATTCACACATTTTAACACATTTCTAAAACAGTGTTTCATAAAATCTGTTTCATTTAAAACCAAAGTGAGTTAGCATTTTATTTCAAGAAACTACAGTATTTTACACTTCGAAATACACTTATGCTGTATGGAAGCCTATCCTGGAAACCCTGCACTTAGTTCTTGGTATCAACTAGTGTGAACGACAGGTTTTGGACCACTTCAATTATTACCAAGATGCTTATGTTTAGGAAAGCAGCAGAGACAGTATGTTGAGACCCGAAGGAGATATACTCCCTTGAAACACTTTAAAAGTAATTCTCATAGTCTGCAAAGGGATGCAACCTAATTTTGCTTTTTTAAAACACAAAAAAGAAAATTCTGGATTTGGGGGAATTATCAGAACTCTGATATATTATATACGACATCTCTGAAGGACAAGAGCGAATGCCATGGCTTCTAAGACAAGAACAGCAAACTGAGTAACAATTTTTCTTTATATAAAGAACTCATACCATATTGTTGATTAATCCTCAAGCAAAATTTTGCAAGACTTAGTAATGTAGGGTAGTACCTTGAATATTCAAGTTTTGTACCTTCATTGTTGTTCCTCTTGACATAAAGCATAATTTTGGAAACAATAGGTTTATTATGTAGCAGAACCTATCCTGAAACGCAATTACAAAACGCACAAAACATCCCAGTGGAGCAGCGATGCTGGAACGCCCTAAACAACTTTACTGCAAAGTAATAAAACCTCATCATGATCTTGGGGTTTCTTCTACTGAATTTGTTCCACTAGGGTTCTTTAGAGGGTTAATTTACATGACAATATTACATCACAGTTGGAGAGGCAATGTAGAGAATGTCGTAACATCATCTGAGTTAGATGCAAGTAAGTAGATGGAATATAACAAGGGAGTTCGATCATGCAAGAGGGAGGAGAAAAACAGGACTTCTAGTTAGAAGAACCAGAAGTATTTGACCTTAGGAACACAGGAATGGCTGCATTGCGTCAGGGCAACTTTTTGAACCTGTGTAAGGCTTTATTCTGTACAACTAAGGAAAGTGACCCCTTCACTAAAGACCGTTCCCTTTGCTTTGCATCTGTGTTCTGCTAGTTTCAGTTGGCTGCATGTTGGAAAAGGTCATGAACACCCATCTTTCATTCCCTTTGACTGGGTCGTTCATAATTATACACACCCCTTACCACACAGTCCCTCAGGTCTTCCTCTCTGAATGATACGGTTCTGGTTTACTCAGGCATTCCTTATATCAAGACCACTCATCACCTCTGCATGTTCTTTTCACTGCCTCCAAAAGAAGACACGATAACGCAGCATACCATGGGGCCATACAGTACTATATTAATGTTCTCTATATTTTCTACCCTATTCCTTTTTGTAGTAAGTCTTGACATAGGAATTTTTAAAAATCACGACAGAGCACTACACCAACATTTTTATGGAACTCCTTTATCACCTACATCCTTTGCTGCTGTAGAGTATTTTGCTGGCACGAGAGTTTCTATCCAACTACTAAACATCACCCAACTTCAGAAACGTCACGTTTCTTCAGTGGCAGCAACGGCCGTTAACAAACCTCATGGCTGAAATACCGGCTTTGGGATCCAAGCACAGGCAATGGCATTAACTGTTAATTGTGGGCAGTGAAGTATCTATCATCTCCAACAGGAATACATTCACAGCAAAAATTTCTACAGCAATAGTAGCAGAAGTGTTTGTTTTTACAAAAGTTTGCATTGTATTGCACTTCAAACAACCATGAAACATTGAAAAAAGGTGGTTTCTTCATGTTAGCTCCTAAGACTACTAGATGAGACTTACGAAATTTATTTTCATCTAACGGGAAAAGATACTGAGTCGCCTCTCCAACCATCTTTCTCTGTTAGTCCTTTCCAAGGCTTCGGCTTACTGTATTGCACATGTATGTACAAAAAACCCCTTACTAAAATCCTTAATGGAGGGTACTCGGGAGATTCCCCGCAGCCATGGGATCCCCGGGCTGTGTCAGGATTGAGGGTAAGTTGCTGCTGCTGGTTGGCATCGGGAGCTGAGGAAAGTCCGATTTCAAGGACGAATCAAGGGGAAGGGGAACAGGAGAGTACAGGCTGCCAATTCTCTGCCTGCTAGGCTATTTCTATTGATTTCGCGGTGAGTACTACCTTGGAAGAGGAGGCTCTTGCGAGCTCTATTCATTTTGACGAGCGATAACTGCCCAAAAACTGACAGTAAAAAATCTACACTCCCTGGGCCCTGGTCATATTGGGCAATGGATTGCAGGCAGAAGTGACTTGGAAACTTATTGGAGAGGAATATTCCTGGAGTAAAGCAGCAGCCAAAAAACTCACTTAAAATGGTTAAATTTGATCAAGCTTAGTCTCAATTTCATCAAGATTTGCAAACCATCCTGGAAGTTTTAAAAGAACTTTGAATTATGATTCAGCTTGGTAATGAAACTCAGGACCGAGCGTCACTTAGTTTCATTATTTTTTTCCTGAAAGGCTTATTATCTGAAAGTCTACAGCTATAATTCACTGCGGCTATTTTTCATAATTTATATGAAAGATCTCTAATAAGTGATCACATCTATCAGCTGGCTTTATTTCTCTAAATCTATCTTCCCGATTCTCCAAAGACTTAAGCCTGGGCAAATGCTACTGCAAATGTCTGATAAATCGGATTAAGAGCAGGCTTCATCCACAGAGGGGCTACCTCTAACTAGCTAGACTGGACTTTTTCTCCCGTTATGTGAGAAAAAAAGAAGGAAAGCTACAGAAACACTACACATTTTACACGGATAACTTTGTAGAGCTGAATAGATGCCTCAATCTAGTGGATATTTTTATGGAGTGCACTTCAGGCTCATACTTCTACTGCCTGCAGAAAGGTCAGCTAGAAAAAAAAAGTAAGACTGAAATTATAATACATCATCTACTCCATGGTGATTGCCAGTGTGAATATTCTTACTTTACAGTAAATGCAAGCTCCTTTTATTGCAGTAAGCTATTCTGCATTTACTGTAGACTTAAAAGGGTCAGGCATGCAGTCACTGCAAAGTAAAATGTATTACAGAAATAAACCCCTTCTTCAGGATAATTTACTGGTATAGTCATCCCAGAGAGGATTTGACTGCTCTGGTCTGATCCTCTGGATTAGACCACATTAGACCTGACAGATGTTCCAGCACAACCTTGTTTCACAAAAAATATTTAAAGCATTTTTTTCTGTCCCAATAACTAAAAAAAAAAAAAAAAAAAAAAAGGCAAACTTGCATTTTGAACATTGTTAAAGAAGTCGAGCCAATACCCTTGATTCAGCAAAACTACTCTATGTATTAGCTGTATTTATATGAACGAATCTGCCTAAAAATGTGCTATTACCAAAAAAAAGGGAAAAAAAGAAAAATAAATCAAGGGAAAAATCAGCCACAGCTTAAGAATGCACTTCTCTGTAGTCAGTTAACTGCGATACCCATGGACACAATTAATGGATTCCTTAATTTCTGGTATGTATATTATAAAGACAGTACGAAGCAGCAGATTTTGCTGAAGAATACGTACAAGTTACTAACACCTTCTCTGCCATCAATCCTTCTATTACTTGGTACATACAATTTTTTTAGTATCTTCGCGTATCGCTTTTTTTCTCTCACGTAAGTGGTCTGTATATCATCCACTGATGCACTTGAAGGAATAAAGAAAAAATAGCATACATTAATAATATTAATGCAGTCCACTACCATATCTATTTATTTATAAGGCTCTTGTCTTTATCAAGGCGGTGAGACCAAAGCAAAAAGCAATTAGATCCGTTGATCAAATTACTCATTCATCCTAACAAATTCATTTCCAAGCAGCGTACAACGAGTTTCAGTTTCGTACCAAATGTAAAAGGAAACTGGCTGGGAAAATAAACACCAGGAATAATACCGCCAGATCTTTTTGATTATCTTACCTGAAACTCTCCCGTTAGCTGTGATATGTGTTAGCGAACTAAAACTCACAAGGCCATGAACATCAGACGCTATTTCCTTGATTTCTTGCTCCCTTCTGACATTGTCCTTTCAGGCAAAGGAGCTTCCACCAGCAACGACCCCACTGTTTCACTGCACTGGATGAGGATGGGCCCAAGGAATTAGTGGTATCCTGAAGACCCCTACGTTAATGGGACGTGAGAGGCTGAAAAACCCCCACCCTCCCTTTACTTTCTCTTCGACATTACCCGCAGACAGCCAGTTCCAACAAAATCACTTATTACACAGAAGAGAGGTAATCGGTATTCTGCCATGTGCATACTTGAAACTGCTATTGAAGACGTGCAAATAATTATAAAACCGTTTTCTCAGCCTCCTAATAAACACACAGACAGTACTTCGCATTTAGATAAACACCCTAGCATTAAGATAAATAACACAGTGAAATTATGAACAAAATAGCAAAATTTATTCCAATTAGCGCTGCTTGCTTCCTAATGCCAGCCGCATTTTTTTGAAGGGCTGAGTTTGTTAACCGTATGCCTACTAACACGAACAGCTGAATTCTGCACCCCTGCACTAAACGGAGCGAGACGGATGCAAGAGGGACGGAACCGGCCCCAGTGGAGAGCAGAGCAACGCAGAACGGTGTCCTGCAATGCTAAGATTGAATTAACTCGAAAGGAGGCTTATGATGAGACAGCAATTTGTTATCAGATTTGTCTGTCTCATTAACTTACTTAAAGCACTTACACTGTATAATTACTTTTAAGTGGGACTCATAAAATCACTTGACTGGGTTTTCTTCCCATTAAAACTAACTGTTGTGCATAGATCCGTAGAATTATTTATTTATTCTAGTGCTTTAAAACCTACTTCCAGGCAGAGCATGCACTTAGAAGGTGAGAGTGCTGGCCACAAATCTCTGCTGGGATATTTGTATGAAGAAGGAACTCTTCATCAGTGCTTATGAGAAAGCATGGGTCTAGTTATAATGGAGAAAAATTTATCTACCCCATCTCTACCAGTAATCTTTTCAAGTCCACACAAGGCAGAACTGAAGAAGGCTTTGCTGTAGAAAAGAAGGAAGGTTTAACACCAGATAATATCTTCGTCACTGAACGTTCATCACTGTTTAACGATAAGCAAGGAAGAAGGAGCCTGGTATGAGTCTCCTTTACTCCTCTACGTTAAATAGTCCAGTCACACACTTTAATTAGAGAAGGATTTTGATTTTAAAACAACCTGGGGTTGATTTTTGGCATTTAATTTCCTTATAGAAGGCATGTAGACATCTAAAGGTTTCCATAGTTACTTAATGTAATTTCATTGACAGGTAAGTGTATAATATAATTAGACTCTCTGGGAAACTCAAGTTTTTGTGTTCGATCCTTCCAACGACATACTAAACTAACTGAAGTGCCTTTTAACTCTGCAGAACGTGCAACCCTGGAGACGGACTGAAAAGCCCTCTTGCGCCTGAAAACCGAGCGCTGGAACAAATGTCAGTGTTCATGCCTGGCAGCCCCAGTCCAAGGGGTACAACCACATCTTGCATTTCAGGACCCGAGGAAGGGCAAAGGACGGGGTGAGGGAGAGTTATTTATTTATTTCACCACAGGTTAAGTGACTGCCAATTGATGGGCTGCTATTAATTGGTATTAAAAACTTCCTCTCGAGCTCTTCAGGCTTTTATTTGTTGGTCAAGTTAGTTTTTTGTCTAGTAAAAATTGCCAGTAAAGTTGGCCAGGACACCAGGGAAACAGAAAATTGGACCCCATCTTATTAAATGTATTTAATTTTGAGCATTGATCTATGGTGATGGATCTATGGGACAACTTACACATGAAAATCTGCACGTCTATTTTCAGGATGAGAGTTCTTGGTGATTATTGAGTTCAGTTCTCATAGCTTTGGCTGCTGTGCTTGACTGAAAGAGATTTTTTTCTGCAAGATTTTTATCATGATCCTCTAGAGGGATTTTTTTTGTTGTTTTTGTGCTAAGTTTTCAAGACACTGTTTTCCCTGTATATTCTCTTTTCTGCTTCTGCTTACTTATATTTTTTAAAACTTGGGTGTTTTTTTTTTTTAAGGAAAGCAAAAGGGAACGTAATAATCTTTGAATTGAAATAAAAATTTTTCTGTCCTATTTTGTTCCTCTCAAGAACACAACATCTCCACAACTGGTTAAAATTGCAATCTGTTCTGCTTTCAAACAAATCTTAAAATTCGTTATTTAAATATAAATCAATGTCTCAAAAATGTGAGCATTACTTTTGCCCCGTTGAGGACGTTTCAAACCGTATTTTAAATTCAATAGGTCCACTGCGTTTTCACAGGCAATGTGTTTGTGAGGTGCAGGGCACGACTGAAGGGCGCGTGATGCCCGCTGAAGCGAGCGTTCCTGGAATTCCCCACAGCAGGCTCAGGGATTCTCCTTTACAGACCCTTTTACTGATTCCGTTTTACTACGGCTTTCCAGACCATTAAACCTTTTAATGCAAATTTACTATCTTTTTATAGCTTCAGGGACCCATCATGACTGGCCATACGTTATGTGCTTTGAAGTTACGCGCCATGAGCACTCAAATACCCAGCCGTCGAAAAAGAGAGGTCAGAACAGGGCCAGGTCTGACACACTCCTAGGCAGGGTTGTGGGCTGCCCAGCAACTCCTGGACGCAGACAGGAAAAGAATTCCAGCTGCAAACCAGAAGGGTGGTCTGTTCTGATGTATAGCTGATGGTCTCTATCAGCTTATCCCACTGGAAAGAAGTATCTCCTACCCAGACATTCGGTTATTAAATGGAACACGTCCAGTAGGGCTGGAGCAATGTACTTTTAATTTTAGTTAAAAAACCACCACCGCAACAACAAACCCCAAGATCCACACATCCTGAGGTCCTTCAGTTGTCTAATTATGAGTATGTACGAGCTTAAGGTTTGCGATATGATGCGATATGATGCAATATGATGCAGTCAATATTTATTTTCCTAAAATTAATCCTCAGTGTTACCACAATGAGAAAAAAAACTTCATCTGAACAGAAAACAAGTGGGGGGGGGGGCGGAAAAGCGCATCATGTCTTTTGGCATCTTTAAATAAGGCAAATAAATCTTTTCACTTAGAAGCCCAGAGAAAAAGTTATCCTAAGGGGAACTGGAATTAAGTTTAAATTTGCCATAAAGAAAACTCCTTGAAAAAATCCTTCTAAAAATTACTTCTGATTTTGGGTTGATTCAAAATAGTCTTCACAAGCAGTAATCGAGCGTGATGAAGATGCTCAAAGTGAAAACACAGTAACACTACCTAGATAAGAGAGAAATGAGACTATAAGAACAGTGCTTTGCAAACACACTTTGGCACAAACCAGTGCCAAAGATGACATTCTTTCATTCCTGAGATTGCTCTGCAAGCTGCCAAAGTATGAGAAGAGCCCTGCAGGAGCCCTGCTTTACCTCGGTGGATCTACACTAGCTAAATTATGAGTTACCTTATTGCAGTCAAACCCAGATATAGCATCTTTGAGATGAGGTAAGTCTTGTCTCTGTTCTCACTGAAATAATAACAAAAAATGCTGCAAACTTCTGAATGACCCCGGTTAAAAAAAAAAAAACAAAGGAAAAGAAAAGAAAGGAGATTGGAGTAAATGTAGCTGCTGCTGAAGCAGCAGTCTATATACTAAATACAGTAACCGATGACCCATGGCAAATATCTTTTGTTCCAATGACTTTTAATGTGTTCTTCTTCCTTTTTTATTTGTGAGAAACAAATGGCAGATGGAGCACTCATAATGCTATGACCCTCACATCTACAAAAAGTTACTTGAATAGATGCAACTCATGAGAATCGCTACTTGATGTGAATGATAATACTTCAGTTTTGAAGACTTTAGGTCATAAAGCTGGATAGTTGATAATAATTTCAATGAAAGGGAAAGACAGTGGAAGCTTAATAAAAACACCACTTCAGGCCTCATAAGTGCATAAAAGCCTGATTTTTAACTCCACCTCCTGGCCGAAGGGGAGAAGGAAAGATTTCGGTTGATCTGATACTTTTCACCCTTGCGTTGGAAAATGGGGAGCAAACGAAGGACTGTGGTACAGCCATGTGTCAGGGTATCTTGCCGGGCAAACGCTTCAGAAGTTGAGAGCATCAGATACAGAAAAGGCACAGAAAAGCATTTTTATTGATGTCTTTGCCCTCTACCTACCCAGGCAAGTGTTCAGTAACAGCCAGCCCTGCAACGAGGATAGCCAAACTCAACTGTCTTATGTCCAGTATCTGTGCATGAGCTAATGGAAAATACCCAACGACTGGCCATTGCCACCAATGACATTTCCAAGGAGACTCTTAAACCAGCACCAGGACCGCGGCGGTGCTCTGTATTGCTTTGATGCCGGCACTGCTGTGTAAGTGACACCTTTCGCTGCGAGGTGAAGGCACAAAAATGAAGCATTTACCTGGCATTGCCCGTAGGCATTAACTGTGTTTAAAGAGGGGCAGAGAAAATGAGCCGCGTCCACAGAACAGTCAAAGCCTCCTCAAAAATAGCATACTGAAGCCCACACATTAGCATAAATGATATGTTTAGACTGATCCTTAGTCACACTATTCCGTCTTTCTCAATTTTCTGTCCTGTTTTCTGCATAGCAAATTGGCAAAAAACCCTGAAGTTGAGCAAAAATGCAGAGAATGACATGTTGTCATGCTGTCAGGTAAAGAAATGGGTTTTTAAATACATTTTCAATATACCCTCACAAAAGCTCTAGACCAGGCTAGAGAGTGAGATCTGACTGAAGTTCGAAGGGCAATTTCTGCCAATCTATCACACACGGCAGCGCTCAGACCAGCTGCCAGAGAGGGAGACGCTAAACCACAAACCCTTTGTGAGCAGCGCTAATACAACTCGTCTCGACTTTTGCTAATAACAGGGACATTGCAAAAAACCATCAGGCCCAGTTTGAAACTTTGGCACAAAAAGGATTCCATGTATCTTACTGACCATTTCTATTCGAGCAGTTCCTATAGGCTCCTATTGCTTCAGGGACTCTGAACAGAATATAGAAGACAGTTTTAGAGTCCCCAGAAGTTGAAGAGGTACCTTACAGGTAGCCTAGTTACTCCTCCTCAGTGCCAGCACACTTGTTTGCAGGAGCATGCATTTATTTAGACCGGCAAGCTGATTCAGGTTAAAAATCCTTCTTCACGGGGAAAAAAATATGTTTAATTAAAACCTGAATCAGGCCACATATCCACTTAAGCGGTGCTCAGCTCCATCACCACCATGCCAGGACAAACAACAGGGTGGTTGCGTGAGATGTGGAAGAAGTGAATGAGCTGGGCAAGACCAACCAGCGCCATTACAGGGGGAATCAAAGCCAACAGCAAAAGCATAAGGTCCAAAAGAAATCAGTGCAACAACCAAAGCTAAAAACAAAGCTTCCTAATGTTATGTGCTTTTTCTGATAAACGTGCACTTTTAGGTTTCCATAAAAATGTAGATACAAAGATCTTTATTTCGTCTTCACAAAGAAGTTGCGATAGGGTTGTGAACTGCTCGCCAGTTCCAGAAGCAGCACGACCTTGAGGCTCAAGGATCCTCCAGTACAACTAGAAAGAAAAGACTGAAAGGGAGAAATAATGGCACAGCATGCTAGACAGAAACGTATATTGAGGAGATGCCAGCATTAGTAGTGAGCTTGGGGCATTCGGTAAAAGAAACACATCTCTTGTGTACAAGTGCCGATTTCTTCCCAAAGGCTTCATATTCTTGGATTATTCAATTCTTTCTTAGCCCTAAGCCATCCCTGCCCATCCAAAAATGTTCCCTTTTTAGTTGAAAGGAGCTCCAGCTGCCTTGAAGAAACAAACAACATACAAATGCCCTGTGCTGCAGAAACTGCTGGATGCACAA
>NW_010534550.1:0-5513 GCF_000687285.1 Phaethon lepturus | reverse complement strand
AGGAATCATCGGTGAAACATGTGCAAAATTAGCATTTCTGAGCCCGTTAATCATTTTTTGTTGAAAAGCAACAGTATCTGCAATATTGCTGATATAGGAGTCAGATGAACAGGGTTCCAGCTTATTTACAGTTAACAGTAAGCCAACAAAATTTAATACTGCAGTAATCGGGCTACTTATAAAAAAAAAAACCCTAAAACTGACACGCTGGATACAGAGCTCAGCCAGGCCTACTTAAACAACTGATCCTTAAGTATCAGTGAGCAGATAAAAAGATATATATATTCCCAAACCTCAAAGGTCTTTGGATCTTGGACTTCGTTCTTTAACAAAATAAAGCTCAGCCAGCAACTTCAGCAGCGGTCCGATTTCCTCTGGACCCAAGTTTCAAGTGTGGATCCTCCAACATTATGAGTAATATCCTCACGCTGGGGTCTTTTCCTCTTCCACTAGATCTGCCAATCCGTGGAAAACACATAACACTTCGAGATCTTTGCTTCTCCGTTAAGTTAGACTGGAATGTGTTTTCCATTTCATGTATACACACATGTACATTAACACATAAACACACGGAGCACGACAGCATAAACCTAATTTTGGAAACCAGACTTAAAAGATATGCTACCTAAAAGCTGAAGTGATCTCTTGTCTTGCTGAATTCCCTGTAGGAACAGAAACAGATTTGGGAAACTACTGGGCCAGGCTCAATTCTACAAAGGAAAACCCCCAAGTGATCTGACCGACAAAAAACAGTGAAATTAGGCAAAACCAGTGTTAGGAAAAAAGTCAGCACAGTGGAGAGGATCAGGCTAAAGTCCAAACTCAGGGTGGTTTTAATCCTGACCTTACCAGAAAAAAGTGCCAGGACTGTCTTTTCTGCTTTTGGCTTTGCTGTCAAATGCTGTTGGGGGGGAAAGAAAAAAAAAAAAAAAAAAAAAAAAAAAAAAAAAAAAGAGCACAAAAATAGCCAGAGCTGGAGGTGATAATGCTGGTACCAGCACAGCTACGGCTCTGCTCCCCCACCAGTGTTCAGCCCTTCAGCGCCTCTCCCAGTGAAGGCACAGACAGCTCTTCTGGAGCAATACTCCTGTGAATTTTAAAATACATACAGCACAGGTTTATCACACAGAAAAAAACGACATACTAATGTCTCGTTTCTTGAAATTGTGCTAACAATTACAAGGAATTTTCCTATTTATTATTACATACTTGGTATATGTATTCTGGGCATCCAGTGAAAAAATTATTTCTCCAAACTGATTTTACAAGGTAAAAAACTTAGAGATTATTAAGTTGAAGTCTTCTAATCACTTCAGACAAGCAATTTATTTCTTCCAAACAGGGTGGAAGGGTACTGAGCAGAGAAGGCTCATGTTGAAGTTTTGTGTCGAGTTGCTGCCAGGAGGTGTTAAATGAAGACAAAGCACTGAGGGTTTTTTCTTCCCCTTTCATCCACAACAATACGGATGACGCTTTTATATATTAATATTTTTAATGCCTTCATTACAAGCATTGTTTTATCAATGTTTTGGGTATATTTTTATCCCTTTGCACGTACTGAATTTGACAAGCAAAAGTTTAAAATCGTATGTTTAAACATACACATATATGTGTACAAAAATAAAGCAGTTGGCAACTGCATTTACCATCATTAACCTTGTTTTTATAAACAGCTTTCCAATCAGTTTTATCTACAGGAGCACATTAAATCGAGGGATGGCGGTGTCCCCGGGTACAATAAGGCTGCACTGATAGCGACGGGGCTCGGTCAGCTCCCATAATGTGAGTCAGCAATTGTGCTGTGATATCTTTAATTTGCTACAAGCTCAAGCCTCTTAAGAGTGCCCGCTGGAATCCAAAAGGTCAGACGGGAAAGGTGGCAGAAAATCAATACTGACAGCTTCTGTCACCCTCCACAATCTATATAGCTCTTTCTAAGCTAAATTGCTTCTTTCTAATCTTTCTAATATTTGGCTGCTTGAGTCTTCGTTCTGTGACATTTAAAAAAAAAAAGGGGGGGGAGGAGGAGGAGGAGAAAAAAAAAAATCACTTTCCTGAAGCCAGTGCATGGTTGGGGTTTGTGCAGATGCTGTTGTAATCAAAGTTACATTTTCATATAGAGACTGTCCACAGCCATGACAAAATGACTGACTGCACTCCTGTGTCATCTGGAACGCTTTTGGGGTGGGTAAGCCCAAAATCTGAAAGACAGATGAATACCAGTTTGGCCCATTTGAATTTCTTACCGCTCTTTAAAATGTATAGTTCCTCTATTTACATGCTTAAAAGGGTTAATATCAAAATGCAGTGAAATAAAAATGCCAGAAGGCTCTAGATCAAGCTTCAAAAATGGTTTTCTTGCCTACTGCATTTTTAATTATGAATAAATACCAGCACTAATAATCAATACATGCAACATGGAGGAAAACATAAATTTTTCAAGAAAGGGATTTTAATATGAAGCAAAGAAAAGGTCATTCTAATCTAAACCAGATTAGAAGTAAAATGAATTAAACATCCCTTTAACTTTGATATGAGAATTTAACAGGTGCGGCAGAAATCTTCTCTTATTAAAAAATGCCTTAACAACACGACTAGAAGAAAAATACGAATTTTTGCAGACAGGGAATGACAGTTTGCATCTCTGAAAAGAAAGCTGAATATACAGAGAAAAGAACCAGAGCTCAGCAGTATCCTGGTTTTATTTGGAGTCTTTCCTTGAGAATGTGAGACAGGTCTGATTATGTTATTTTTTTTCTGCATGTTGCATTTGTGAGGGTTTTTAAATATTTTTTCAGGACTGTGCTCCTGTCACAATAAAATTGGGTTTTATAGCTCAGTAATCACAAGAAAGCAAGTGATGAAAGTAAAAAATTCGTGATGATGGCCATTGCCCTGGATTTAAAAAAAATTTTTTTATATATTTTCAACAAGCTACTGAAATATTGGTGTGGTTTTGTTTTGTTTTTTTTTAACTAAAAAAAAAAATTTCTTTGCTCAACTCGATATGGAGTAGAAGGTGAGGTTCCTAACTATTTTCCCTGGCTGACTTCCTTGAGGAGTTATCAAGTATTCAAAACCGTCATAACACTCATTAGGAGAATAACCTATGCGAGACTGACCGAATCAGACACTTGAAGAGGTTAGTGTTGACGGTACAGATACACATATATTCTCTACATACACACCGTTTCCATTTTGGAAATACCTAACAGCTCCTGGAAAAATGGCAGGAATCACTCCTTTCTCTTTCTTGAGCCCAAGCATTCGACTTCTGCTTTAAATGGCAATTCAGCCACTGAACATACGGCTTCTAATGTTGACCTTGCATGCTTAATTTTAAAGGCACTGAGAATAGAACAATTTAATAGAAATTCACTGACCTTTTAAAAAGCTTTCCTACACCACTTTCTCTCGTAAATTGGTAAAATATTTACTAGCATGAAGCTTTTACTTCTTCCATTAAGAAATACTTTTTCCCCTGCCTCCTTGATTCTAGTCATAATATTCTTCTTTATGATCTAACTATATGCCACACAAGTAAGTATGAAACAAAACCTTTTTAAATTGCATTTAGGAGTATGGGAGTCACAATGAGAAGCAGTAGGGAAAACGGCTCAACGCTATGTAAGCGAAAACGCAAATTCTTTTAATGTGTAGTTAAAGGCTGTTTGCATAGTCCCCAAGCTCCCCGGCTCCAGTATCGCTCGCTGAATTCAGCCTTTACTCCGGGCAACGGGGCGCTTCAGGACGGGCGGGGAGGAGCTGGCTCCCAGCAGATGTCACCCCACACCCAAGCACCCAACCCAAGCAGCCCACCCACTATACTTGAGGGCCCAACCCTTAACGAAATAGTATCTAATCACCTGCAAACAATTAGGTCACCACTTCCGAGAAGACATGGTAACTAGTCACGTTCATGGGATCAACAGAAGTTTCTACCAGTGGCAGGGAGCTAACTAAGCCACACTGGGAGAACTTCCCAGCAGAAAGACAGGACCCAGCTCATCCCCAAAGGTCCGCAGTGGTGCCTATGGCAAGTAAACATTGACCTTAATTTTCTTCTGTCCTCTTCTTTTCCTCCGTATCTTCTGAAATCATGAAACACAAGTGCAACCGTATGTCCTGTCCTGGTTAATTTAAGAGTTAGTTTTCTTCCTAGTAGCTGGTACAGTGCTGTGTTTTGGATTTGGGACGGAAATCATGTTGACAGCACACTGATGTTTTCCGTGGTCGCTAGGCGGTCACGGACGGTCCAGCTTCCCAGGCTGGCCTGCCTGCGCGGAGGCTGGGGGGCACGGGCAGCTGGGAGGGGGGAGTAATCTCTCTATTCCTACACAATAGGCCCAAATTTTTACTGTTTAAAGTTTGCCTGAGTATTTATTTAGAAGAACATTTGAGCTTTTTTTAATTGATGGAACTAGTTATTGAAGTAATTTCTCTCATCGCTATCATGACACTATCACAACTAGAACTCTTCCTCCCCTTCCTCCTCATACCTCTAAGTCCTTTGTTGTCTTGAGGGTAAATTGCAGCGATGAGTAGCTGCAGCTTTTCTAAATTAAAGCAGTTCTAGCAAGAATGCGATCTGTATGCCAGTGTTACTGTAGCAGTTCGTTTTCTTTTCTCAAGACACGATTTCAAGTGACCCGTTGTCCTGGTTTCATCTGGGATAGAGTTCATTTTCTTCCTGGTAGCTGGTACAGCGCTGTGTTTTGGATTTAGCATGAGAATAAGTTGGTAACACACTGATGCTTTAGTTGTTGCTAGGTAGTGCTTACACCAGTCAAGGACTTCTCGGTTTCTTATGACCTGCCAGCGAGAAGCTGGGAGGGGGCACAGCCGGGACAGCTGACCCAAACTGGCCCAAGGCACCCCCGTGCCACACGGCGTCACACGCGGTATACAAAGCTGGGGGAGTTGGCCAGGGAGGGTCAGCAGGTCATGAGCAATCGTGCTGAGGGTCACTTGTTTTGTATATTCTCTTATCATTATTATTATTATTTCATTATTATTCTCTCCCCACCCCCGTTCTGTTAAACTGTCTTTATCTCAACCCACGAGTTCTAACTTCGTTTTTCCGACCCTCTCCCCCATGCCGCTGCGGGGGCACGGTGAGCCAGTGGCTGGTTTTTTTTTTAGTTTAACCTGCCAGGTTAAACTTCAACAGCCCCCAACACATTCTCCCATTTTAGGCAGCAGGACCCACACGGTAACGTTCTTCAAGAAAGACTTAAATAACATTTGCTGTCCAATAAAACAACAGCAACTCCTTCCTCGGTTCAAAAACTGTCTTATATTGAAAACTTTCTGTTCTGGGTTTGTTATGTTGTTGTTTTGTTTTTGTTTCCTATCTCTGCAACAATAAAATAGTGTCTCCAGAAATCTCTGATTATATAACCCAACATGGTTACAATGATGAAATTTTAGACTTTCAAGTCTTATTTCTTCCCCAAACGTGATACACATATACATGATTTTTTTTATATATATATATATATGTATTTTTTTTT
>NW_010534549.1:2496-8511 GCF_000687285.1 Phaethon lepturus | reverse complement strand
CACAGAAGCCAGCCCTGCAGCCCCCCACTGCAAAACCTTGCCACGCAAACCCCATACACAGGGCAGTTAAAGTAGAGAGAGAAAAAGATGCATCACGTGGGAAGTGTAAACCAGCGGTTGATTTACTTGTTCTGTTCAATTATTGCTGTAAAGAGAGGTCTGATTTTGTGGTTCATAGTTTTGAAAGGATACATTTTTAACCTTAGGACCTTCAATTTTTGTTCTGCTTTTGTTGAGGATGATTGGAGAGTTACAGATTGAGAGTTCTTAGATTTTTTTTTTAATTGTGCAGGGCTATTACTGTTATAAAAGGTCTTTAATCTTGTGGCTGGTTTTGTTAAGGTGGTTGTTTTCTCAAAAAAATAAAAATTTTAAACCTATGTCAGAATGAGATTTAACTTCTCTAGCTTTCTTACCATCACCATAACAATTCTACACCTCAATCTTTTTTTCCTGTAGGTTGGAAAAACTTTTTTAGTGTTAAACAAAAGCAAATCCTTAAGCTTGTTTGTTGAAGAGAAACTCTACTTGGTTGCTTAATTAGGAAACTTAAGTACATAAATATTTAACATGTATCTGTATTACAAAAAGTTTACAAAGGTTAGAAATAGAAGTTTTTATAGACAGAAAACCAGTTTTAATTGTCAGACTTCATAGTTGCTTTTATGTATGTTTCTCTTTAATTTGTTGTAATGCTGTTTCTGTGGTCATTGTAAATGTAATCTCTTTTTGTGTCATCTGGAGAGCAATGTTTTCTTTTTTCTTTATGGACTACAAAAATGTATTTATATTGGAAATGAGGCAATTGTTATTCTTAGTTCAGCTGAATAGCATTTTGTATGTTAAACAGATACCAAAGGAATACAAATATAGTGATTCAGTTTCATTTAGGACTCTGTGAAACTATAATTCATCCTCTTCTAATTGATATAAAAACTCTACATCAATTTGAATTGTAGAATTTAAGTATCTGAAATTTCACTTTTGGGGAAAAGCTATTCATAAAATACAAAAATGTTAATACTCTGCATCTTTGCTTCTTTCAGACAACCCCATGGTTTAGTCTGCCTACAGCTGAAGTCATCCCTAGTTGTGGTTTTGCTCTTTGTTTGCTCTGCTTCACAGGAGAGGTAACTGGTTTAAAATCAAAATATTTCCTGTAATTCCTCAAATCTAGTAAATGTACTTGTAATGATAGACTTAATGCTGGCTTTTAATGCTGAGAGATTTCTGAAAGCAAAATAGTTTAATCACTATACCTTAACACTGCCTGTGAGTGGGTGTAATGCTATCTTACACAGTATAATCTAATGAAAAGTTAGCGTGGGATGTTTAGATAATATAAATGGAAAATACCTGTCTACATTTGCTGCCTTTTTTCTTAAGTGTTTTTCCTCTTTTTAAAATGTTTTCAGATTTTCATGGATCTCAATAGTGCTAGCACTATTGTTTTGCGAGTCTTGACCCAAGCTACTAGTCAAGATACTGCAGTGTTAAAGCCAGCTGAGGAACAACTGAAGCAGTGGGAGACACAGCCAGGTTTTTATTCAGTCTTGTTGGTAAGATACAGTGGAAAAGTGCTATTAAGTAAACTTTGAGTAATTTTGAATGTGGCTCTCCAGAACACTGTTGAACCATGACCTCTGGCTGAGAGAAGCCTTGAGTCATCGTGGTCCAGCTACTAGTATCCTTATGCTGTGCTGTGGTAGGCATTGTCATCACTGTGTCTCAAAGCAGGCTCTTCTCCCAGGCATTCAGGAGAAGGAGGAAATCTCACTTCTAGTGGCATGAGGGGGTGGGCTCTAGTGCTAGACCTGTTGCTGGCCGTTTGTGAATTGTAGATAGGAGAAGGCCAGTAGGACCCTAGTCAAAGAAATTACCTTTACTACTCCATGAGGCAGGGACAATTCTACATACTGAGGCAGTAACCACCTTTTCTTTATTGTGGAGGTGATGCATTATGACTATTTTCATAGAAGCTCCCCCATGCTTTTCATTGCACTGTTTGATACCCAGCTGGGACTGCTTTCCTTTTTGCCAGTGGAGAGAGACTCCCAGGGAGGTTAGCTAATGGGGCTGGTAGTACAGTTCCTGAAATGGGAAAGGTGAATACTTCTAAAGATACTATGACCATTGGTGAAATAGACGCATTAATATGATGCAAAAGTGATGAAAACATAGTCAAAGAAGGAGGCACAACTGTTTCAGAGAAGGCACTCAGAAGTTACCAATGTTGTTATTCTCAGATTCCTATGTGTACATTTGTATTAGTCTTAAAAACACAGATAAACTGCTTTTCCTACAAACATCTGTCTTTAGTGCATAGGATGAATGATTCAGAGTTCTGCAGTGACTTGCTCTGTTCTCTGTGGACCCTCTATTTCATTTGTTTGGAAAGTTGAAAGCATGTTTGGGCGTTTAAGGAAAGAAAGGAGTAAAAGAAAATCTGACTTTCAAGCTGTCAAATTGCATTTTACCCACTGCCTTTGCCATAGTGTTTCTGTGGTGATAAACAGTCTTGATAGAAAGCAGCAGAAACTGCCACTAACTGGGCATTCTTTATTTTCTGGATGTTTGCTGTGAGAACTGAGAGCTCAGGTTGTAAACAAGTTGAGCACTTACAGGTGTAACTGAGGTTGATGTGAATTAGTTTTAAATATAAGGGCTAAAAATCATAGAAACAAAATCTTTGGGTTGGAAGGGACCTTTAGAGGTCATCTAGTGCAACCCCCCTGCAGTGTGCGGGGACATCTTCCACTAGATCAGGTTGTGTCAGCTGCACCACTCAGCTTGGTGTCACCTGCAAACTTGCACTTGATCCCACTGTCTTATGTCACTGATGAAGATATTAAATGATATTAAACTGGTCCCAGTACGGACCCCTGAGGAACACCATTCGTCACTGATCTCCATCTGGACATTGAGCCATTGACCGCTATCCTCTGGATGCAACCATCCAACCAATTCCTCATCCACTGAATAGTCCACCCAATGTTTAAAAGGATCACGTGCTGTTAATTCTATTAATGTGACTAAGTAGTCCTGTTTGGGGACACATCAGCATTTCTTGAAGTGTAAAATATAAACAGTAATCTTCCAAACTAAATAGAAGTAGAGAATCTCCACTTTGTTGTTTAACTTGATTATTACAGAGGGACTGCCTGGGAGAGAAGATAGTTGGCACTTTCTTGGTGGAGCAGAAAAGGGCCGGGGGAGCAGGTTATTGTAAATGGAGAGTTGGTAACACAGTTGATATCTGTGGGATGTGGGAACTGATATAATTACATACATTCAGGTACATTTGCCTTTGGGATGATTGGGATAGATGAAATTGTAAGGAACCATGAAACACACATCTCTGAACCTACAATTTTCAGTACCTAATGGAGTAACTAACATTAGTTTCTGTCATCTCTTTTGAAGGTGTTATGTACCTCTCTTTTTGAAGAGCAGAGATGAAAAGTCAGAGGTTGTGTCAGTTTATGTATTGCTTAGCTTCATGCCTCTTACTTCTACTACAGCATTAGTGTGTTCTGTGACATACTTTGCTTTAGGAGGTTCACATGTAGATGCAGAGTATATAGAGAGGTTTTGTTAGTTCTTGTGTAGATACCTTGGCCTTTTTTTGTATTTCTTAGCTAGGCCCAGTCTAGTTTTATGGTATCTTGGTCTGAGGAAGCTTTGCTTCTGATAAATATTTTAGCAAGGAGTGGAATGGTAATTTGAAGGCTCAATGGGAGTTTCAGAACAAGTAGTTTTCTTTTTCCATGCTTCATTTGTTTTGCAACACTTTTCATGGATAAATGTTGTTTGAAGTTTCCTATTCGTATTGCAAAATGCTTAAAATTGCATTTGGGAAAGGTCGAATCTTTCAGAAATTCAATTCCTCTTCCTAAAAGAGCTTCGGGAAAGGAAGATGTATTGCATGCAGATCCTTTTCATGTTGTATGGTGTTTATCAGTGGGCTAGAACATTGTTGATGTTTTTCTAAAGGTTGCTAGTTTCGGAGTCAATACCTTTGTTGGCCTGTGTTTGCTTTCTAGTGATTGGAGTTTGTGAGGGTTTTTTTTGTGTTGGCCATTATATCTAGAAAGCTGTTATTATACTAGAAATAGAGTTTGAGACGAGGTAAAGTTTTGAATTCATAGTGAAAATGCTTGATGAGATCCCAGGTTTCTATAGTGCTGGGTTTTTTGAAGGGTTTATTTATAGTTCTTCAGAGATGGCACTCAGAAGTAGCAGATGCTCTTGACCTGAATTCCTGCATTTTTTGTGTTCCTTCTTAGTGGGCTTCTAAAAGCGATTGATACGAGTGGTGCACTCTTACTATACAGTGCACTGTAGAAAAAGAGCGCTGATTTCACACCTATTTGCTCCCTAAAGGAGGGAGTAATGTCTCACCTCCTCAATAAGGATCCATCTGATGTAGTGGAAAACAGGAGACCTGCTGTTCATAGTACCTGTATTAAGATTCAATAGCCTACCTTTACTTTAGCTTTTCCTGGTTGGTTAATTTGACAACGTTACTATATAAAATAATACCTCTGTGTTTGTATATAAATAGGTACATAAAAGTGTATATGGATAGATACAGATGTATGTATGTCTAGAGAAATACAGCTTTTTAGTAGCAGAAACTAATTTCCTAGAATAAGCATAGGCAAGTTTGGATGTTGCTGTACCACCAGGTCACTGTTTTGCACTCAACACATGGTAGTCAGCATGGTTCTCAGCACATGTCAAGACAATGAAAAAATCTCATGAAAGCTGGATTCTGACTAGAATAAGAAATGATTCTGTATTGTGCAGTGCCACAGACTTCTGACAGCTATGTCATTAAAGCGTATAACAACTGGCTGGTGCTAGTTATTATTATCCTTTTATTCCCTGCTCAGCTGGACGAGATTAGAAATACATTTGCCCTGTATGTTGGTTTTTGTAATAAATCAAGTGTTAAAGCTACTGACAAACATTTTTTTAGTCTTTAAAAATTAATATTAAACACACTGTTTCACTTGTTTGTTTCACATTGTTTCAACATTACTGATGCATGTTGTTTATATACATGTGTACATACAGAGGTGTGTTTATACATATGCCAGTGCATGTGTTGGTACAATTTCCGTCCTGTCTGTGGTGTCCTGAGCAGTTTTTAACTTCATCTTTTTTTTAAAAACAGAATATCTTTACAAATCATACTCTGGATGTGAATGTAAGATGGTTAGCTGTGCTGTACTTTAAAAATGGAATTGATCGCTACTGGAGACGGGTCGCACCGCAGTAAGTTCTGATTTTCTTCTTAATGTCCTTCTTTAGGTGTTGTTACGCTTCTCAAACTGGAAAACAGCAAATGCCTTAGTTGATGGAAGTTACTTTAGAATTCATGGTGAAACTGATAAAATGTTTCAGTGTTAGGACTCACTAACGAACTGTTCTGTTTTCGTATTACTTCTTACAACTCTTTCCATGTTTTACTTTTGAAAACTGAGCTAGAAGGCTCTTTTATAGATACCAGATCTTGAAGTGATGTCATAAGTGTTACAATGTTAACACCTGGACTTTCTGATAGTGGCAGATGTGAAAGCTAGGCGGTCTCTTGGAGAGATTATTAGGGAGTTGTTTTATTTAAGTGGATTCATAATTATTATTGAACCTGTACATGAGAGAGGCAGTAGCTACCATGATAGCCAAGTTCTAGTCTTCCTTTTTTGTTGTTCTGAAATGCGAGTTCTCATAATGCGTGACAAGGTTCTCCAAAGAAGCTAAAAATCTAACCAGTGTTCTTGAGCACCACATCATTTACTCAAAAGTTACAAACAGGGCAATTGTAATTTGGAATACCTACAGAATTATGTACTTTTCAGTGTCCTGTGGGAAGTTTTTTCTTTTTCCTTTAAATAGTAGGTTTAATTTCAAAAACAGTTTCAATTTGCCTTCACAGTTTTCAGGAACGAAGACAGACTTGAAAGCATTCAGTCTGTCTCTTGAATGCTGGTAATATAAATAGGTCAGGTC
>NW_010534549.1:0-2465 GCF_000687285.1 Phaethon lepturus | reverse complement strand
TCGTGTGTGGTGTAAATTGGAATTCCAGGTCCAGTTTTTATGGATCATGAATCTAAGCTAGCTGACGAAGTATGGCATGATTTTTGTTGTATTCTTTGTTTGGGATAGTTTGATGTATTTTGCCCTACATTGTAAGCTTTTCCAAAGATCTACCAAAAGACAGAAAAGTGATGAAATTCTGCATCTGCAGAATATTTTAAATAGTGTAGTACTCCTTCATTGTTATGTCAAGTGCTTGTGTTTTTGTATATGTGGACTAGTATACAATTGCAAAACATCCGCAAATGTTTGCATTCTCTTTTGTGAGAGGAAAATACCATCTTTTGCATGGAAGATGGCATATATCTTTGATGTTTCTGGTTAAAGTGATGAGGTAATGCTGCTTACATTACTGGTACTTACGAAGCGTTATTTGAAGCAACTAAAATATATTGTTCCAATTTTTTTATATTTTTAGATAGGTATTAGTAGCACTCCTCGTGAAAAAAACATGATTCATTTCCTGCAGAAGTAATGAGTACAATTTTACTATTTGAACCAAGGTAAAAATTGAGTAACAATCTCTCAGTGTACTATTCCTGTTGCAAATTTAATGTGATTTTTTTAAAAAAAGCTATTATTAAAGATTCCATGGGGTAAATCTATATTAAATTTCCAGCAGAACTCTAGCTTTTCCTCATTTCTAATTTTTCTGTTCCAAATTTAATGCAATTAAATTATAAAATACATTTTAAAAATTACTGGCTGCTGTTAAAGATTCCATGGGGTAAATACCTATTAAACTTCTACTCTATGTCCAATTGTTTCTCCATTTCTGATTTTCTTTCTAAATTTCTCGTATGTGACGTAGTTTAAGTATTTTGCACCTGCCCAGATCACTTTTTGTTTTAGCAGAATATGTTGAGGGCATATTGAGGAATGCCCCTTTTAAGCTGTAATTTCTCAGTCAATTTTTTTGTGAAGCAATTGTAGTTAGGAAATCAAGTTTTTTCAAAGGTTTCATTGTACAGGGTGCACTTTTGCTGTCCTTGCAAAATTCTCATCTCTCCCATGAGCAGCTGTTCCATGTCCACCCATGGTAGTACCTCAAAGCTTGTTCTGATCTACCCAGCCTGTTTGGTAGAGCAGATGTTGGATTTGGAGGTGACTGGTTTCTGCTGCCTCTTGAAGGAAAGGACTAATTTTTATATGTGTGTTTTTCTCAGTGGGATGCTAACTCAGGTCTATTGGCTTTGCTTTACTCAGCTGTTTATTTTCACAAACTCTAAGGGAAAAGATCATGCCATTGACACTACTGCTTTTTGCCAAATGTAGTTGAAATTTGACAGGTAGTTTGAAGAGTTATGAGAAATGGAGGAGGCTTCTTGCAGACAGATAATGTGTTCATATAGCCTGAATTCCTTAGTAAATCAGGGCTAAATATAGCTTCTTTTAGAACTATGTGTCTCGAAAATTTATATACTAGTGGAGAACTTTTTAATTCTCCAAAAACTCTCCCAGTAAGTTAAATGCAGTTGTTGTACTTCTGTGCTGAAGTTATTTTCAGTTGAATCAAGCAGAACTAGCTTTACCCTTCTGCTGAGCATTTTTAGTTTCTACAACAAAGCAGGAAAATGTTGAGCTCATGAATTCTTTGAACAGTACAGCAGTTCAGTGTTTCATTGTGCTAAAATGCATAGCAACAGAACTGTGAGTACAAACAACTATTGGGTTTTTTGTGAGGTTTTTGTTTTGTTTTGGGTTTTTTGGTTTTTTTTTTAAGAAAAAGTGATCCTTCTGAAATATTTTGCTCTTTGCACAGGTTCACTGATGCTGTCTGTCCTATTCATGCTACTTGTTATCCACCTGCCTTGGACTTAAAGCAGCATTGTGCAATGAGAGTGATGTTAGAGATGGGCCTATGAACCTTCTCCCTCCTGGATTCTCAGGCAGCTTTCCAGATTGCCATGGAGAAGAGCCTAGGCTTGTCATAGCCTCTCTGGCACAGTTTGGTCTATTTTTGAAATTGGTTGTCAGCCTCCTGGAAAGGTCGCTTCACTTTATGATTTTGTACATGTTTTAATTTTCTTTGGAAATGGCTTTTCTTGAATTAGAGTATTATTGAGCTCCTCTTCTTGTACAGGTTTTTGTTTTTACAGATAATTACTGTTAAATCCTATCTTTTTTGGGCTTTGTTCTCTGATTACTCTGGCAACTTTAATAGTACTTTTCAAATCCGTGTTTTTGTTTGTTTGAATGATAACTATAAATAACTCTTCATAAACCAGACATCCTAATCTGAAATAATAGACTTTGTAAAAAAAGCTTCAAAGTCACTTTTAAAGTATTTGATACATGGTTCCCCGTACCACCAACACAGAAAAAGATCAGAAACTTTGAAATTGCAAATTGTGAAAGACTACAACATAAATAGTTCATCTGTCCTGGGTTGACTTTGGCTAGATGCCAGGTACCCACCAAAGCTG
>NW_010534548.1:12197-17385 GCF_000687285.1 Phaethon lepturus | reverse complement strand
GGGGGGTGGGTGGGTGCCACAGGCAGTGGGGGCCCTGCAGAGCCCCAACCCATTGGCACTGGGGCAGGGATGTGGGGCAGATGCCCAGGCCATGTCTTCTCTATTGCCCTGCATGAGGAATAGCTGGTCACCCTGTGGGCTGCCCCAGGACAGTGGGAATGGCCCCGGTGCCAGAGCTGCTGGACCAACCTGCCGCAGAGGTTTTGGCTGGAGAGTACGGGCAGCTCCAATGACAGAGATTAACTCTTTGCTTAGCCCTCAGGCAAGCCACAGCTGGCAAGGACAGGCAGAGCCTGCTGTCCCGGAGAACCTCTGTCCCTCCAGCAGCCTCACGGGGGTCAGTGACTGGACAGTGGGAATGGCCCCGGTGCCAGAGCTGCTGGACCAACCTGCCGCAGAGGTTTTGGCTGGAGAGTACGGGCAGCTCCAATGACAGAGATTAACTCTTTGCTTAGCCCTCAGGCAAGCCACAGCTGGCAAGGACAGGCAGAGCCTGCTGTCCCGGAGAACCTCTGTCCCTCCAGCAGCCTCACGGGGGTCAGTGACTGGCCCAGCTCAAGGCAGGATTGCTGGCCTTGGGCTGGCAGCACTGCCTGCCTGGTGGAGAGCTGGCAGGGGGATTGCAGAGCATGTTGCTGCCATTGCCAGAGTGCGGGTGGGATGGGTGCACCCACTGTCCTGTGGGAGCCCTGGGAGGCTCTGGGCCGGGGGCTGGCTGCAGCTGCTCATCACCTGCAGCCATGGTCCCCTTTCCCCATCTCTAGGTGATGCTCTTGGAGCAGACGGGTCAGATAGCTCAGCCATCCGCTCTCAGCACAGCTATGGGCTGAACAGCTCTGCCTGCCTTCCTGTCATGCATCCTGCAAGGTGTGGGGCATGGGGGCATGGTGTTCCCGGTGCTGCATGGCTCTGGGGTCATGCACTGTTTCTACAAACCCTTTCTGTCTCAGCACAGTAAATAAGTGCTGTCCCCGAGCCCAAGGTGCGCAGCCTGCTTCTGGCTCTATGGTGCCCACTCAGAGGGCAGCTCAGCCCTCTAGGGTGGGGCTGAAGCCTTGAAGCCAGAATACGGTTTTAATTTGCAGGGGAACCAGTGTGGAGGGACTCTGTGGGCACTGAGGGCTGGTGGGTGTGCTGGTGCCATGTTCAGGAAGGGGAGAGCTGCCCAGAGCCATACACACCAGACAGCCCAGGTGCTCACCTGCCTCCCTCCTGCTCTCTAAAGCCCCTGGTCACCTGGCTGACAGCATCCACAAGAAGAAGCACACGCGCCCAACCTTCACGGGGCACCAGATCTTCGCTCTGGAGAAGACTTTTGAGCAGACCAAGTACCTGGCAGGTCCAGAGAGAGCACGGCTGGCCTATTCCCTTGGCATGACTGAGTCGCAGGTGAAGGTGAGTGTTGGTCCCCACGTGGCATGGGGCGCGTGGCGTGGTGGCTGCTAACTGAGCCGGGCCATGGGGTGGCAGGTCTGGTTCCAGAACCGACGGACCAAATGGAGGAAGAAGAGCGCCCTGGAGCCCTCCTCGTCCTCGCAGCAGGTGGGGGGCTCTGGTGGAGAGCGCGCGGCCTCTGAAACTGAGGACGACGAGTACAACAAGCCCCTGGACCCCGACTCGGATGATGAGAAGATCCGGCTGCTACTGAGGAAGCACCGCGCAGCCTTCTCGGTGCTGGGCTTGGGCACACACAGTGGCTGAGCACCAGCACAGCCCTCCCCTCTGGGCCATGGGGTGCCCGGCCCAGCTGCCTGCTTCCTGCCAGGGGACTGAACCCCCAGCAGATGCCTGGCTGTGGGGATGATGTGGCTGCCACCCCCTTCCTGGTGGCTCCTGCCCAGGGATCATGGCTTGCAGGGCTGGGAGCAGCACGCGTGGGCATCATCAAGCGTGGCCATGCTGTCGGCATTGATGAAATAAAGGTCCCAGCCCCAGCCAAGTCCCGGCGCTTGCTTCATGGCCGTGCGGTCCAGGGTGCCCTCGTGAGGCTGGGCCAGAGAAGGGGCTGGGATAGCACATATGGGGCAGGGTCTGTGTGCCAGGCAGGGGAAGGGGCCATGGCTGTGGTGCTGTGTGTGGGGCAGGAAGAGCCCACAGGAGTGGGGCAGCCCTGGGGACCTTTCTCAGGGTTTTCCCCAGTTTGGGTGTGCACTGGCAGCAAGAAGTGCTGGTTCAAAAGTCACTCGTTGGGGCCTCTTGTTGGAACCTATTAGCAGCAAATAAATATCATTTATCTTAACGGTGTGAGTGAGAGCCCATTCACCTGTCGGGGCTGCAGGATTGATGTGGCGTCAATAGCCCTGGTGTGTTTGCCTGCCAACCTGGTGGCCCCCCTGCCTGTGCTGCGCCACAGTGCAGTGGGGGCTGCGTGTACGCACACGTGTGTTCACATGGGTCTGCACGCCTCCTGCTTTGGCTCCCTATGGCTCAGCCCTTGCACACCAATGGTGGGTGCTGCATAGGGCCATCTGTCCCCAGGCACTCGGGATGCCAAAGGGACTCCTGCTGGAACAGGCACACTGCTGGAGGCCTGGCAAGCTTGGCAGTTGTTCAGCTGAGATCCAACTAAGTGCCAGCCAGGTATGAGCAAACACATGGGCTGAGTCCTGGGAGGAAATCGATATGAGATAAGGTGCTGCCGGCCCATCATGAACTGATTAACAGCATGGCATACACACGGAGGAGGTGCTGGGGGCTGCAACCCAAGCTGTCTTCCCCTGTGGCTGCAGGCAGCATCTGAGGACAGACTGGTGGCCAAGTCCACCCCTGGGCATGGCTGAAGCTCCCAGAGCACTGGGGCTTTGCAGCAGCCCCAAGCACCAGGCATGTGGCGGGGAGTTGTGGTGTGGGGCTGCAGCCCATCACTGTGGAACCCATCTGCCCCAGACCCTAAGGCCCACATTTGTCTTTAAGTCCTCTGCAATCTGTCACTTTTCACCATGTGCTGGGCTGGGGGGACTTTGCAAGGAGACCTGACTGCTCAGCAGCACTTTCCTAGGGCTTAAGGAAGACTGATCTCCCCCCATAGGTCCCTGTCCAGGCCCCCAGCAAGTGTGGGGCTCATAACGCTTCACCCTCAGCCATGCAGCCCCTCTGCTGCCTCGACTGGACAAATGCTGGTGGGTAGCAGAGCTGATGGACTGCAAGGATGTGGGAGGCCAGGTCCTGCAGGCAGTGCAGTGCATGGGGCTGGGGCAGAGGCTGTGTGCCTCATGCGCCCTGGTCCTGTAGCAGGGCTGGGAGACCCATGTCACTGCCCACAGGCAGAGCCAGCACTTGGCAGCAGCAGGCTCTGCACGGCGGGAGAAGTGAGGGGCTGCTGTCGGGATATTTTTTTGACATTTTCTAAGCTGCCCAGAGTGGCTGACAATTTTTAATGTACTAACTGCCTGGTCCAGTGAGCTGATTAATTGGTGCTGTGGAGATCAATACAAAACAGAAAATTAAAACAATTTTAAAGTGATTAAGTAGTTTAACACCTGTCTGATGCCACGTCAGGGCTAGGAGACAAATAAAGCAGGTGGCAAAGGGCCTGCTGCAGCTGGGGAGAGTGACAAATCGCAGCCGCAGCCTCGCTGCCCCATGCATCCCGCAGCCGGACAGGTCTACTGAGCAGTGCTGCTCTGCACAAGGCCCCAGGGCAGCGACCAGGACCACCCTTCCCTCGTGCCCACTTTACCCACCACTGCTCCCACAGTCCTGCTTCCTGCGCAGACAGTACCAGCCACTTGCTGCTGCGACTTGCTGATGCAGAGCAGTCTCTGGCCAGCGCTGAGGTCTCAACAGGGTGCATGGACCCTGGTCAAAGGCGAGCACCAGCTCTGCCCTCCCCAAACCTGCCTTGTGCCCTGTGGCTGGGGCCTGCCTGTGGCTGGGCAGCCCTGGGGCATGCAGGCAGGGCTCCTGCTAAGCACGCGGCCGAGCTTGGGGCTGGCTGCTCCAGGGGCGTGTGGGTGCGAGTGCAGGCAGGGCGGCCTGGCAGGCAGATGGATAGCAGCTCCGCTTCAATTCTGCATTCCTTTTCTCCCAGACAAACCCCGTCGGATTTTCATAAATCAAAGCGCCACACTGTTTAATAAAAATTTATTGACTTACAAGTGATTATTTATCAAAAGGCCATTAATAGCGGCTCCGGGAATGATGTGCTACTGGGTGGTGCGTGGAGACTAATAGCAAATCAATGCCAGCATCCGGGCAGAATGCATATGAGGGCCCCCGGCCCCAGTGGGCTGCATGGCTGCTTTAGCCAGAGCCAGCAGCCCCTACCCCACGGGCCGCCCAGCACTCTCCCCAGTTATTTATTGCTTACAAATGAAATGATCGATACTTTTAATCTAGAGCTAAATTTATTAACTTTCCCATCGGAGAGAGACATATTGACTGGGGCCATGGGGAGGGGGAGCTGAGGAAAGATGGATGTACGCCTCCTAACCTGTCCAGCCAGCTCCCTGCCTGCTGTGGAACATCCTGGCAGCAGCAGGGCTGCTGGGGATGGTCCCTGAGCACGGCGGAGTGGTTGGAGGTCCCACAGAGCTGTGGAGGCAGGGAGGCAGGGGAAGGTTCCTGCACATCACCACAGCATCTGTGACAAGGCCTGGGGAAGCAAGCGGTGGGCAGCAGACTTGCCGGCAGCTGCAGCAGGGTCTGAGTGCCAAGGGGTGCAGGGGTGCTGCCGCAGGCACCAGAGCACGTGTGAGGCCTGCTCTGGGGAGACCCCCGCCCACACTTGCAGGGGCTGTGGAGCAGTGTTTGCACAACCTGAAGGCAACTTGTACCCTGTACCCTCCCCCAGCGCAGAGGAGAGGTCTGGGTGCACAGCCCTGGATTTGAAGGGTGTGGGTGAGTGCTTGGGAGCATGCTGCTGGCTGGGGAAAGGTGAAGGAGGGCCCGGAGGCCCTGCCCAGGCAGCGGGGCAGGCAGGCAGCGATGCACCAGTGCGGTGCCCCTGGCTGCAGCTCAGCATGGGGGGAAGGGGCATCCACAGGACCCAGCAAGCACAGCACTACCCCAGCACTCCATGGCTCTCTGGGGCCGGGGCACCCTCCAGAGCCAGCCAAAGCATGGCACAACAGGGGTGGGTATTAGTCCAAATGGCCCCCTGAGCAAAGGAAAACTTTCCAAGTCTTGGGGCAAGAGCAGGGTCAAGCAAAGCTGGGGCTGGATCAGGCCATCACTCCTGGCCAGAGGC
>NW_010534548.1:0-12178 GCF_000687285.1 Phaethon lepturus | reverse complement strand
GCAGTAGCTTTTTGGGCAAGTGTGTGACTCAAGCAGGAACTGGAGCAAATACAGCTCATAAAAGGTTATGATTAAATGGTATAAGCAAATACCACAAGGCAACACACACCTGCTTGGTAACTGAAGCTTAACCATGTTACAAGTTAACTCAAGTCCCGTGAGGGATATGCTATACCCAGCATTTCTTCCACAACTAAAAGATGGTCAAAAACCCTGCATAAATGTAACAACTGCCAAGGAGTTTAGGGCTGTGCTTTTCTTTCTTTTTTTAAGTAGCAAAGCAACAGCCCCATTGGTTAACACACATGCGTGGAAGATTGATGAACTGGTGTTAAGATCTGTACCTAGTAAGTAAGTTGGGTAAAACAAGTAAACTAAAATACCGGTGAATAGACCCTTAATGGCTTGATAAACTCCTAATGAAGGAGGGGTCCTAGCCTGGATAACTGAGATATCTATTAGTAATGAGCGGTTGTTTTCTATCAGTGGCACAGGAGGTAAGCAATACACTTCAACCCTGTAGGTGGTGTTAACTATCTATCTCCTGCTTGGCTTCAGCTGCTTTTGTTATTTTAGGTGGAAAGGAAAAGACACCAGGCTTTGCTTCTTTTTCTTCCCCCCCATCCCTGATCAATTGCCATAGCTGAAGTTGGGCAGAAGAGAATACAAAATTGGGGTAACAGTGAAAAGCATGGGGCCCATAAGGGTGTCTCCATCACCAAACAAGAACCACCTGGTTTCCCTGGGTGAGGCTGGATGTTAATGGTGATCATGTGTAACAGATCACTGATAATTGAATGCAATATTTGTGTAGGTAATGTGTCTCTGTGTGTGTATTATAAAGGATCATATTTTGAGCACTACAAGAAGCAAAGGTAAATCAATTCAGTATAGAAATATTTCCCGTAACTGTATGTGAACAAATCATATGCTATTAAGTGTAGACTTACATCACTGTAAGGACTGTCCCCCCTCAGGTATTTTACTGAGAATAGTTTAGTTTATTTGTGCTTAAGTTGATGGTCCTGGGGTAGGTGGAATATAGCACACTGTGGAAAATGGGGTTCCTCAACTATGAGGACAAGTTGTGCATACCCTGCTTGCACATTGTGCACAGGTAAAGATGACCTAACTGACCCAAAAGGTCACAATTGAAGCCACTAACAATGCAAAGCAGGGAGGCGGCACAGAACTGAATAATATAAATGAGGGTACATGCATTATGTCTCTTGGGAAAGGTTAAGTGAATTTCTGGACTCTCTTCCTCTCTGTTGCTTTCTTTTCTCTGTCTCTCTTTCTTGATATAATGGTGTTTTACCCAAATAAAAACAGGTAGGAAGTTAACTACCCTGAATCCATGTTGGTAGTTAGTGCAGGGAAAGTCAAATTTAAAGACACTTACTTACACAGAATAGCTGTCCCGACCTGGGGGTAGCAGATGCCCTCCCCTAACAAGCAACACTTGGGGTACAAAGGCGGCACTTAAGTATTGCCTTCACTAGCATTCTAGAAAATGCATGTAGGCTTCTGCAGGTAGCAGTGAAACAGCATTTGCTTATAAGAGCAGGCAGAGGACCCAATGAAAGTCCTAAAGTTCGTAGGAACATAAGGAAAATTGGAAAGTACATGGGATAGAATCATACAATCATTGAATAGTTTGGGTTGGAAGGGACCTTTAAAGTTCATCTAGTCCACCCCCCCTGCCATAAGCAGGGGCATCTTCAACTAGATCAGGTTGCTCAGAGCCCCCTCGAACCTGACCTTGAATATTTCCAGGGCTGGGGCATCTACCATCTCTCTGGGCAACCTGTGCCAGTGTTTCACTACCCTCACTGTGAAAAATTTCTTCCTTATATCTAGTCGAAATCTACACTCTTTTAGTTTAAAACCATTACCCCTTGTCCTCTTGCAACAGGCCCTGCTAAAAATTGAATACTCAAATGCAAGTTGTTTTACTTGCAGAGCTGAAAGGGAGAGGGGTACCACCTCCAGCACAAGATTTCAGCTTCCTTGCAACAAGCTGTTGTGCATGTTGGTGTATAATAAGATCAGATCCCACTGTCTCCCTCAAGAGTCGTCATTTGAAAGGGGATCTCCTGCCCCAGCCATGGAGTCTTAGACTATCCTACCCACCCTGGGCTCCCACCATAGCACATATGGCTTCTTCAAGAGCCCCACTTGCTACACCAGTGACAACTGCCTGGCAACTTGCAGTTCCAGGGGATAGAGAGAGGCTTCCAAGGAGGATGATCCTCATCGCTTGAGGAACCCCAGCAAAGAGGCTGTTACTCAGATGCTGGAAAAGCAATGGTCTGGGTCAGGCTATGACAGGAGGGTGGTGAAAGGAAAAGGAAAGGTTTCTCCTTCTGGAAGTAAAGCTGGAAACAGCCTGAGAGACCACATACTGCTCCTAAGGGGTTTATGCTGCAGACGTGAGAGGCACAGGCTCAGGAAGACTCCCTTGGTTGTCAAGGCAGCTAATTTCAGTGCAGCTCACCAGTTTCTGTGCCATGGGAGACTTGTGACTGATATACATGCACATCAACACACCAGTCCTCCCCCTGGGCCTGTAAACATGATATGGAAGCATATGACACTGTGTTGCATTTAATATTGCCCCTGCAAGGGGCTTCACTGTAACAGTAACAAGAAGGCATCTTTGCCAAGGGCTGCCCAGGGCTTAAAGATTCTAGGCAGTAATAGTGCCTCCAGGAAAGAATAGCCAGAGGATGAGGGAGCAAGTCCAAGCAGCTCTGGAGTAGCCAAAGTCCAAAGATTTGGAGCTGCTTCAGACAAACCCTGGCTCGTGCTGGAGGCAGAGGGCTCTGTCCAGGCCCAGTAATAGTGCTAGAAGCAAAGGGCTCAGGAGCGGCTCCGGTCTTCATGGTTGCCTACAATCATTTTGCTGTAGAGTTTCTGTTGCTCCTCCTTGAATGTGTCTTTCACCTTCTCCCTCTTCAGTCCTCCATCCCTGGGGAGAGAGTCGTATCATCAGAGGAGATGCAAGCATGCACTGTCTGAAACTTTAGCTGAGGCTGCTCCAGAGCAGGTTGGAGCTCCTGCAACAGCCAGCCAGCTACACTTGTACCTGACATTGCCAGGGCACACTGCAGACCAACTGTCCCCAAGAGGACTTACTTTCACACCTTGTTCTGCCAGGAGCTGCACCCATGGCCCCACACTGTAGTCAACATGGCAGCTCTGTCAGAAGTGTGAGCTGCTCTGATACTACTACAGTAGACTGCCTGCAGAGTCCCTCTGCACCTCCCGGCTCTGAAGATCTCAGTGACTGAAAAAGGAAGTTCCTAAGCTCAACCCACTTTGCTGAGCAGCATGAAGTCAGAACCAGGGCATCCCAGTGCAAGCTGGAATCACAGAATGAAGCCCCGGTGCCCAACATACTCAGCTGAAGACTTTGGTCTCTGCTACAGAAGAGCAGTTTTGGAAGTCACAGGCAAGATGTATCTCTATTTTTCCATAGGCCTACTCTACCCAATGTAAGACACAAACTTAGCTCTACAGCCCACAAGTGCATACCAGGACCCAGGAACAAGGAACCCTGCCACCAGGAAGAGAAAAGCCTGTGTGGACTCACCAGAGCAGATCTACAAGGCCCCCTTGTCTTGCAATGGCTGACTTCACTCGATTGGCAAACTGGACAGCATCCTCATCGGGCTGTGGCAAAATAACACTGTTCAGTGGGAGCAAAGGGCAAAACAGGGAGTAGATCAGGTAGGCGAGGTTCACCTTACTTACCTGCCTGGTCATTGGGGGCAAGTACCAGACACTGCAGACAATGGCCCAGCTGGTCATCATCCTAAGGAGGTAGGTTACCATGCCATACTTGCTGCTGTTCCAAAAGGCATCTCCAAACTGTGGGTCATACTACAGAGGCAGAAGAGCTCATGAAAGTCAGGCAGTGGTTGCACCCTCCCTGAGGCTCCAAGTTCTACCCCAAGCCCAGCTATAGGCCAGCCCTCCCAGAGCACTACACGGAGTGACCTCAGCTTCCCCAGGCCCTCAAGCCCAGGCTGCTGAACCACCAATGCCAAGATTGGGCTGCCAAAACTGAGCTCTCACACAGAGGGCTATTTGGGCTGTAAGAATGTTTGCCTTCTCATACCTTGATGGCTACTGGGTAAACTGTGGCTCCAATTTCAAAGCTCCCCTTTTTGAACATCATCACAGACGTGTTGTTGATGCAAGTTCCTGTAAGAGGCAAGCACAATCTTCTCAATTTCCCTTTGCAAGTCAGTTCAGAAGTCTAAGCTATACACCTAAGGGCTAGGCCACAGGCAACCAACAACTGCCCCCTAACACTCCAAACCCTGTTCTCTGTGTGCATACAATATGTCACCAGGACATCATATATCTGACTGCCACAGTCTGGGTTCAGTCAGCTCTAAAAATGAAATGTCCCCTTTGTCTCAGTGAAGGGTCTCAAGGCGCTTGGCTGCATAAGAAGGGAAGGAACAGAGATGCGGTGCTGTCCCAATGTGCCCTCTCCATCAGGTGCTTGTCTGGCCTTGCTCCACAACTCACCTTCCGGAAAGATAAGAATAGGCAGTTTGCTCTTGTCCTGGACATGCTCTGTGAGCCTAAACAGAAGAGTGTCACCAATTAGCACAGAGCACAGAAGCTATCACTAGCAATCCACACAGCATACAGTCCTTATCCTGCACTGGGGACTATCTAGGTGCCAGCAACAGTGGCACAATCTCCCGACACCCACAAGGCAAGGCAGCATCCTCACCCAATGGAAGTGGGCAGGCCCCCACCCTTCCCAGCCTCCAAACCTCCCCCTGCAGCTAGCAACTGTCGTACCTTTTGGCGACGAGGTGACGATCTTTGACCTCAGAGCGTTCAAACCAGACATGGGGGCAAGCTTTCACCATGGCTCTCTGTATCACACCCATGAGCCCTCCGTGGATCTGACCCACCTGAACAGGGTAAGAAGACAACAAGTTACCAGACCTGGGGACACATGAAGGCCAAGGAAGCTCCTAGCTTCACAGCCCAGTTCTGAGAGTCATCTTTCTACCCTTGCCCTGGAAAGGCTCAGAGGAAAAGCCCCAGGACAGATGTAGCAAGCCCCAAGTGCTTTCCACATTGCAGGAGGTCCAGCCAGGGAAGTGCTTTGCTGTGCCATGGATACCAAACCCCAGAGCTCTACTTGCAAAGCAGTGCCCAGAGACCCCTGATGCTCTGAGTCCAAGGCCAAGCTTGCTGGAAAGCCATGCACAACAGGGTATCTGTGCACAGGGTCAGAGTGCCCTGCAATGCCGTGCAGGGAAAAGTAGTTCCGCATGCTCAAAAGCCTCTTGCTGCCTACTCCTTGTCCCATGCAATATTCTTGCTGCTCCCACCACACATGCGGCCAGGTCCTGGCAGGCAGAGCTGGGGCTGGGGTGCAGACCTTACCATCGCATAGTAGCCATCACTGGCCAGGATGATAACATCAATGGGAGATGTATGATTGGCCACACAGATGCCTCCATTTCGGGGTCTGTTTTCTCTAAATGCAAAACAAAGGTACAGATGAGAACAGAGGAACAGAGCGTGGGGCCTGCAAGAGGCACGGCATGGAGCAGCTAGTGGGAAGAGACACCCTGCAGCAGCCAGTGCCTCCTTACCGGTCATGGTAGGTGATGATGGCTGTGAGGGCACGCACACAGATCCGGTAACACATCAGGTGGACATGCTTGCTCAGGAACTCCTTACACCTGCAGCCCAGGACAGAGACCATCACCCCCCAGTTGTACAATCTCCCCTGTAACGGTGGCACTCAGCTCAACTGCCCCAGGCCATGAGATCCAACAGCAACTTCACATCTTTCCCACAGAAACATGTCCTAGGTTTTGCTGTCAGCTTGTGGCTACTGATTCTTAACTCATGAGAACCAAACTTTGGCCTTTGCCCTTTCTGTTTTTATTCCTTTCAGTGCCCGGGGCTGAGCACTCTGCCGTGGGCTTAGTGCTCACATCTAGGCCCTTTGTTTAAAATTACAAGTGTCTGTTCCTGAGAGGCTACAGACGCCAGGACCACCTGCCTTGTCTGCAGGAGGCAGAACAGATAGGCCTTGCAGGAAAACGTCTCAAGCTGCACAGGGGCCTCTCCATCCTCTCTTCTTCAAAGACAAACTCACCTTCCATTTGGCAAATATCCCACCACTGTAGTACCAGTCACCAACAAGCTGATGCCAGTAAACGCCAGGGCTATCCTGCAGAAAGAGGGAAGCTACACGCTAGCAAAACCAGGTCACAGGCCCTACCCATCAAGTAGCCTGTCTCTCCTGATCATGTTGAACAGGGTCCATGGAGCCTAGAGACCAGTTGCACTTGGTGCAGTGGGAACAGGTCATCAGCACCATGCCAGCAGGCAGGGTGCCGCAGCAGCACTCACCTGAGGGGCAGAAGGAAGCAGTAGCGGATGAGCACACCCAGTCCCCAGAGTACAGTGAGGCGCAGGCTGATATACTGGAAGTTGTAGTTGGTTCTGCTGAGCAGGTTCCAGGACTCCAGCTCTTCAGCTGAGAATCTCTTGGTCACTTCATCATCCATGATGGTCTCGATGCCTTTGCGGCAGAAATAGAAGATATCCGAGAGCTCAAACTCAGGGGTGTCCAGGGCTTTGCCACTGCCACTCCGGCGGATTTCCTTGATCTCCTCTTCCAGTGATGTTGGCTCCTTTGCAATGATACCTGCAACATGCAGCCAGCTCTGATCAGAGCACGACTTGCCCACTCAAAGACAGCTGAGAACCAGGGCCCTTACTTGCCTGCCCTCCACAGATCTCCCTTCCTTTCTCCAGTCCAGACAGGCATAAACCAGTCCTCCCAAATACCTAGAAATGAAGCACTCCCTGTGTGCTTCCTTCCCCTTCCTCACAAAATGGACCTCTCCATAGCTCCCTCCAATCCATTTACATGGAAAAGGCTTCCCAGCGTAACTCAGCTGCTCAGAGACACCACATTTACCCCATCTCCCATAAAGAATTTTGAACTTCATATGTACCCATGCATGGCAGGATCTTACCATTGACATAGGGCTTATACAATGGATGGTTCTTCTCCTTGGCACCACGCTCTATTCTCAGTGTTGCCCACTGCAAGAGACACACATGAGAAGCAAGATTCGCAAGGCCTGTAGCTCCACTTCATACCACCCCTGTTTTACAGTTGACTTCCAGCGAAGACCACAGTTGAGGGGAAAAGATGGGGCTAAAGCAGGAGGCTTCCATACCAAACTGAAAGAGCGAGTGATGAACACAACTGAATCAAGGTAGAAGCAGACACTGGCCTGAGAAGAACATTTTTACAGCAGAGATCTGTCTGCAATGGGACAAGAGGACTGATGGGGAGGTGACTAGCACTGGTATAGGACAGTCATGATGTGCACATGTTTGTGTGTCATTCTGCACAGCAGAGCCCCAGCGGGAAGCAGGGAGTGCCGGAGGGAAAAAGAGTGCTTGGTGGTGAGATGGCACAGCAAGATTTTCTGCAGCCTCCATGTCCTGTAGGCTCTGTTGCCCCTGGCATGTGGACCATGCATCCTGCTGGGGTGCTCCACACCACAGGAAGCCAATCATGGGACCTCTGCTATTTTTCACCTCTCATTTCTTCCAAGCTCAAAGCAGTGACTGTGTTTTCAGGCTGCTGCTAAAAACATCAGGCTGATGTTGAGATGGGATCCTTCCCTCCCTGATTCAGCTAACAGCTGCTGCAGCTTCTCAGCTCACCAGTCCGTCCAAAACAGCAGCAGCAAGCACCCTCAGACAGCTCTCGGCCCAAATCCCATGCCCAGACTACCCGTTATCCACAGAAATCTCTCAGCTAATTCTCAAAGGCACCAGCAAAAACTGCAGGCTGGATTTCTGGCCAGTCTTCCTGCCTGCCCTCCAAGTAACCCTCTCAGCCTTATACTCTTCTGCATTATACAGGCCTGGGAGAACAAGCTTCCGTAGGAGGACTTGTGTACAACACGCTTATTGCTCCAGGCTAACTGCTCTGTCAGGGATCTGTGAAGTACAGGAAGCTGCTGCGAACTCCTGGCATCCTGGTCTCAGCCCATGCCAGCATCAAATCAGGAGGCAGAGATGTGGGAATGCTAATTGCCTATGGAGTGTCCAGCTCATCTAGCAGTCTCCTCTGCCAGCAGAAGGAACTGCAGGATTGCAAAAGATTGTCTAGACACTGCCATCCCAGGAGAAGTCAGAAGAGGAGCTCTGACCAGGCAGGAGATGGGCAGCCTACGGAGAAGGTGTTCCTCACAAGCCCAGCATGTCTCTATCCTGACTGCTTTAGAAGAAAACCCAAACTCCCACCTGGGAAGCACCCGGCAGGTCTCCCTCACCACCAACAGACATGTGCAGCCACCACCCCAGGCCTCGCAGCTCTGGCTGTGTCCCACAAGTTGCCAGACTCGAGTGCTGCCCCTCTAGGCTAGGTTTGCAACGCTGGTCTCTAGAACTGAGAAAATCTTTTGGATGAATAATGCTTCCCAAAAATACAGTTCTGAATGACCAAACCTAGTGAGTGAATTTTCCACCAAATCTGTGAGCAGTTCTGCCAGAGTGCTCCTCTCTCCCACCACAAAGATTCTCTGATAAAAGCTGAAATAGACCTCAAAGTCTTTTCAGAAAAAGTTTCAAAATTAAACATCAAAATAGGTGTTGAGATTAAATGTTCCTGAATTGAAGAAAGAAAAAAATAAATAACAAGGTAAAAAGTTCCATTTCAGATAAACCAAACTTACTAATTTTTTCTCACAGTTCAGTCACTAAATTTGAAGTCAGATCTTCAGACATCTGTGTTAATGAAGCACCTCACAAAGCCCAGGGTCTCCCCATTCACACCTCAGCTTCTGGGAGGACTCAGAGTTTAAAGAGCTAAATATTGCAAGCTCCAGGGCTGCCTTCCCAAGCCAGCCAGTACAGAGGTACTCATGGGGAAGACCAGCCCTGTTCAAATAGCAGTAGCTGTACCATATATCCTTTAGCAGCTTGAACTCCACATTTAAGAGCCTAAAACCTCCCTATCAAGCACAGGGGACCCCTTTTCCTTTCACTCGGGCTGCCAGGGTAGAGTGGTGTAGGCTTTATCTACTAGGAGCTTGACAAAAATTCTGGTCTCACGAGGGACTTGCTTCAAGGAGAGGTGCTGGCTGTGAGATAAGACCATAAAATTAGTCTGCCAAAGGCAGGCAAGGGAACAGCATGACCCCAAGTTGGAAAATTCCACTCGGCCTCCCTGTGCCAAGAGGGTCAGCAAGGGCTGCTGGTCGTCCTCAGAGGCTGCAGGTCCAGACATGGCTGCTGGGCTCAGCAGATAAGCAGGTGCTACTTCAGGACAGAAAGGTGTTGAGAGCTCTGGGTTCCAGCCACAGACCACTCAGGGCTTGCAGTACAGAAAGTCCTGCCTTACCTCCTACTTTTGCTTCATCCAAACTTGTGCTGGAGAGGAGCAGCTTGCTGACTGCAGTCTTGTCCCTCCCATCACACCCCACACCCCTTTCGGCTTCCTTCCAGCACTCTGCCTTGCCTGGGACATTAACCCATCCAAGCACACACCTTCTCTCAGCACATCTACAGATCCTACTGTACTACTGCATAGTTACAGGCCACACTATCCTACTACTTTCCTTGAAGACTTATTAGATTAATTACAGGGGAAAAACAGCCCACAAACAGACATCTAGTAAACTGCATTTGGTTGAGATGACCCAAATGGGTCATCTGGCACCAGCGCATGTCACCAACAAACCAACCTCCCACCCCAGTCATCTGCAATGCTCTGCTGAGGGGCAAAAGCCTCTCCTCCTAGCATGACCACACTACAGACAAGATCACTGTAAGCACACAGAAAATTCTGAAAACATAACTTACCTGAAAAATCTTTAATAATGTTTTCATGTAAACCTTGCGGATGCCAAAGGAGACTCCAAAAATTGCTGGCACAATGATAAAAACCAGAAGCAGAGTGAAGAGGACAGTTATGGAAATCCCCAAGAGATTGACAACGAGGCTGTCAAAGGGGAGCAGGAGGAACATGGTGAAGGGCCAAGGCAAGGCTGGTGCCCTGCAGCCAGACAGAAAGGCTGCCCACAGCGATTAACCAGTCCTCCTGTTACTCAGCAACAGTCTCACACATGCACTGAGTCCACAGCCTGCTCACAGACCCCATTCCAAAGTTCACATCCTTTTTGGGCTCTGCGAGAGAGGGAAAGCAACAGGATCAGGGAGAGCGGTTGGGAAAACAAGCAAACAATCTGCCAGGAGCCCAGGTGAGTTCAGACAGTATGGGTTGAGGAGCTCAAAGACGACGGAACACACACACAGGTTCCTCCATGGGTGTGCAGCGGGCACTGCAGTGACACAACTGCATGAATGGATATCCTCCCAAGGTACCACTGAGCAAGTCCTGCTGTGGGGCGGCTTGTGAAGAAGCTGGCAGCAGAATCCCCTTCTGGCTGCTGAGAGCATGCAGAGTCTCTTCACAGGGACAAGGTGGAGTCCATCCCTGAGCCTGCATTGGAGGAGATTGAGGGAGTTGGCACTTGCAGGAGCCTACCGTATGCTGAGCTATTATTGTTCTTTCCGTGAGGACACAGGCACTAGCGCAGATCCTTGCATGACGCCTGGAAAAAGTTTAATTCCAGAGGCCCCTGGCATCCACTCACGCAGAAGGGTCGTTACAGACACGAATGAAGCCTGTGTCCCTGGAAAGCTCTTCAAACAGCAAGTTGGCTTCTTGGCAGACGAGGCACTCATATGCCAACCAGCACTAGTGGAGGAAAGAGAAACCAAAGTCAGGCAAGTCACACACCTCAGAGAGACGTCAACTCAAAAAGGGTGGCAGAAGGCCAGGGACAGTGGGCTCTGAAACCTGGAAGGCAGCATTTGGGCTGAGGTCACATCAGTCAGAGAAGCTCTTGAGAGACAGCAGACTCAGACTGGCCCTCCAGCTACTGCCTGGCACTGTCACAGACTATGAAATCACCCCCTGCTACCACCTGTCCTGTATTTTCATACCACTCACACCTCAGATTGATCAGACATGTCCTGAACCACGCCTAGAGCACAGGACACTGCAATCAGGTCCCAAGCACAGGAAAGGAGCCAGTGGAGTCACAGAAAACCCTTCCTCATGACAAAGACCTTACCGCCTCTCTCATTTCAGAGGCATCCAAGAGCACTTGAGCCAGCCAGGTACCCAGATTCCTGGGAAAGAATCACTTCCTCTACTCCTGTACGCACATTGCACCCCCTGGTCACACAGAGCAGTTTTACAGGACAGGAAGTTGGCCCAAGGGGAGAATTATTGATGATGATTAGCCAAAGTGGAACTTGTTGGGGCACAGGGACCAGGCAAAGGTCAATCACCTGGCATTGCCAGTCCTTCCGGGGGAGGACGCTCTCCACAGCACAGGTATGCACAAGGCTAACTGAGACTAGTAAAGAGAGCCGAGTCTGCTCAGCGCAGACTTCCTTCCAGATACCATCTTCACCTGGCTACAGAGTGTCTATCTGAGGATGGGGTTTAACAGGTACCTGACAAGCACATAGGAACAGAGGAGAAGCTGGGAGCCTGCTCCCCTGTACACTCTGTTCCAGCTGCTGGCTTAGCATTGCTGTACCAGTAATGCTAAGAGTATTGTTAGTGCTTCAAAGGAACATGCACGCCTGCACAAACCATGTCCTGGGAGAGGCAGCTCTACAGCCACGCGCCAAACTGCCCATTATGCCGGAGCTGTCACCCATCAGAACCAGGGCTTATGCTGGCAAACTGGTCAGACCAGCCACCTGAGCTGCCAGCCGCTGCCCTAAGTTACTCATTCCTTCACTGTGACATCCAGTCATGGCCCGCCAGGGCAGACCATGCACCAGGCAGTGTGCACGGCCAGCAGCCACGTGTGATGAATCCTAGGCAAGTGCAGGCAGCCCTGCCTGCTAGCTACAACCTCTGGGCCTCATGCCAGGGCAATACTGCTGACGCCCCCGGGCTGGCAGGGCGCCTGCTCGGCCCCACCGCTGTACTGCCCCGGGCAGAGGCAGAACCTAGCTGCCGGCAACGATGCCCGGCGGGCACAGCGACCGCATCCCGCACCGGCTGCAGCTTCAGGTTCAGCACCCGGCGGCCGCGGATATGCATAACAGTGCACCAAGGGCTGGGAGCGGTGCA